>NC_045975.1:28381935-28681935 GCF_010909765.2 Amblyraja radiata | reverse complement strand
GGCACTTTGTCTGTTTTGAAGCAATTGCCAATGCAAATCCTCTGCTGCTAAACTGAAGCACAATTATATTTAATTTGGCCTGAAGTGTTTTTACAACGATATCAATCCATGTTACAGTAAACTCCATCAATAACTATGCAAAATCCATTTCAGGTATTTACATCTCAAGTGCTTCTTTGATCTCGACTTATCTACTTTATTTTTGTTTTCTTCCCCAGGTGATCAGTGTGGTCTTGAGCCTTTGAAGTAAAACTGGCATATTTTCCAATCTGTAACAAAACTTGAAAGGAATTAATGAATGACCTGGCAAGCCACTCCAAAGACAGCCTCATAATCCCTTACTACCAGTCATGCGATCTGATATCATGTATTTACTTAATCAGAAACACTTGTAATATGCACTTATTGACGTCACTTGGCCTTGTTTCTCAGTGCATTAAACCAAGGTGGATTGTAGGCTGGAAACGCTGCTGGGAATAATAAACTTTTAAGCACATAAAATCAGATTTGTTCTCACAGTGTTACAAAATGAAAAGCTATCTAGGACCCAGTTAAATTCAGATACTCTGAATAAATGACCTTCGCTTTTGTTTTCCATTGTATCTCCTTTGCTCTCCAGGAAGAACGAACACACGTTGCCAAGTAGGATCACTTCATCGTCCACATGTTGATATTCCAGGATTGTACGCCACGGAAAATGTGCCAACAAGAGGTTTTGACACCTTTTGGCAAACATGGTGGTAAAAGATTCCCTTTGGATGAAACCCAGGGGAGTTTCTCCCTGATACCCCAGCCATTCTTTCTACTTTTCGTAACATCTCCAGGTCAGATGCCATCTTGATTTAGGAGTTAGCGCAAATTCTTCATTGTTGCCCTGGCCAAAGTCCTGGAATTACTGACAACACAATTCCTCCAACAGACTTCCTTCACCAGGACTGTAGCAATTCAAGAAGGTTTATGTTTAGGTTTGTTATTGTCAAGTGTACTGAGGTACAGAGAAAAGCTTTGTTTTGCATGCTATCCAAACAGGTCAGATAACACTATACATAAGTACAATCAAGTCACTCAGGTACAATAGATTGAGCAAAGAGGAAAGTACAGAGTTGCAGTGCACCAGTTCCATAAACAAAGTCCCATGTCTGCAATGTCAAGTCAAGTCAATTTTATTTCTATAGCACATTTAAAAACAACTCTCGTTGACCAAAGTGCTTTACATCAGTGCAAGTACTAACATGCTACATACAGCGGTACATAGATCTAACAATACATACATAAATACATACATACAGCGCTCCCTCAGAGGACCTCAAGAAACGCTTGTGAGTAGTAATAGGTTTTAAGTTTAGACTTAAAGGAGTTGATGGAGGGGGCAGTTCTGATGAGGTGAGGGATGCTGTTCCACAGTCTAGGTGCTGCAACCGCAAAAGCGCGGTTGCCCCTGAGCTCAAACCTGGACCGCGGGATAGTCAGTAGCCCCAAGTCGGCCGACCTGAGGGACCTGGAGGTAGAATGGTGGGTTAGCAGATTTTTGATTTGGTGGAGGCAAGCTTTGTATACATATAGGAGGAGCTTGAAATTGATTCTGTACTGAACTGGGAGCCAGTGGAGAGAGGCCAGAATTGGGGTGATGTGGTCCCTTTTACGGGTACCCGTCAGAAGTCTCGCTGTGGCGTTTTGGACCAATTGCAGGCGGGACAGGGATGATTGGCTGATGCCAGTGTAAAGGGTGTTGCAGTAATCAAGGCGGGAGGAGATGAATGAGTGGATGATCTTTTCAAGGTCATCGAATTGGAGGAATGGTTTGATTTTAGCTATCGTGCGAAGCTGGAAGAAGCTAGCTTTTACCACAGCATTGATTTGTTTGTCAAATTTCAACGTGGAGTCAAATATCACGCCGAGGTTTTTGACGGCAGTTTGAGTAAGGAGGTTAGGCTTCCAAGGCTGCCTGCTATCATTTTGATGGAGTCTGAGAGGCAGGGTAGGATGACCTCAGACTTGCTCTCATTTAGTTGGAGGAAGATCTGGGCCATCTAACACTTTATATCCTCGAGGCAATGCATAAGGCTGAGTAGATTTGATCGGTTGTTGGGTTTCAGGGGGAGTTAGAGCTGTGTATTGTCTGCATAGCAGTGGAAGGAAATGCTGTGCCTTTGAATGACATGGCGTAGGGGGGGCATATGCAGAGAGAAGAGAATGGGGACTAGGATGGAGCCTTGTGGAACCCCGCAGCAAAGGCTAGCTGGTAAGAGAAAGAGTTGCCTATGTTTGTAGAGAAACTCCTATCTTTGAGGTAGGAAACGAACCAGCTGAGGGCAATGCCATCAACACCAACCCCGTACCGGAGACGATCAATTAGGATGGTATGGTCCACTGTGTCAAATGCTGAGCTGAGGTCGAGAAGGAGCAGGATTGCACAGTCGCCGGAGTCAATAGTGAGAAGTAGGTCGTTATGTACCTTCAACAAGGCAGACTCTGTGCTGTGGTGGGCCCTGAAATCTGATTGGAAACTTTCCAGGATGGTATTTTGGTGTAGGTAAGGCAGTAGTTGATTTAGAATTACCTTTTCAAGGACTTTTGAAAGGAAAGGCAGTTTGGAAATAGGTCTGTAGTTGCTCGGCAAGGTGGGGTCTAGGTTAGGTTTTTCAGGAGCGGTTGGACCACCGCATGCTTGAAACAGGTTGGAACAGTGCCAGTGGCCAGAGAACTGTTGATGATAGAGAGGATGTTAGGACCAGCTATTGCAATGACATCCTTCAGAAGGGCAGTGGGGACAACGTCCAAGCTTATGGAAGAATTGTTAAGAAGCCTGATAGCAGAGGGGAAGAAGCAGTACCTGAGTCTGGAGATGCACGCTTTCAAGCTTCTGTACCTTCTACAGGATGGAAGCAGGGAGAAGAAGGAATGACCAGGGTGGGGCAAGTCATCATATCGGGTGCTATTCAAAGGTAGTGTGAAGTGCAGATGGAGTCAGTGGTGGGAAATCTGGTTTGTGTGACTTGTGACTTGTTCTGTAAAAATGCAAATGTCTTTAGTGTTGATTTACATTTTGACATGTACTGGTGTTTAAGAGGCTTTTAGATAGGCACATGGTCATGCAGGGAACAGAGAGATATGGGTCATGTGCAGGCAAAGGAGATTAGTTTATCTCGACAATTCCATCAAGATAATGGAGGAGAAACCGGGCAAAGGGACAGTCTGCACCTATTTTCTATGCTTCTATGTAGGTGGAAGAGGACTGGGGGGTGTGGAGAACAGGGGTGGGGGGGGATCATAGCTTCCGCTCCCTCAGGGTCTGCTGTGGGCGGCACCCCCTGGGGAACAGAGGCTGAGGAGGGCCAGGTGGGGAGAGGGATATTGGATCGCGGAATGACTGGATGGAGGCGATGGTTGCAATGGGCCTTAATGGCCATCTGCAGTTGGGACTGTAAAATGGTGCCAAAATGGCACCTCTTGCAAACATACTCAGTGGGCAGTCCCATGCATATTGTACTGACCGGGGTGATTGTGCACATGTACAGGGATAGTTTCGCTGAGCTGTATGCAAGAATATGTAGCTGGCACACGTGACAATAAAGAAACCATTGAAATATCAGTGTGGTAAGCGAGCTGTGGGCTCACCTCCCACGCCCTCGGAACCATTCTAGGGGTTTCGATGTCGGCTGAGGGAGATGTCCCGGTGCATGGGGTCAGAGCGGAGGTTGTGGAAGGTGAGGGATGGCGTGTTCGTGTGCCGAAGTGCCCGTGGATTGGGCTGCTGTAGGCCCTGCTGCAGGCGGGTGGACGGTTGAATCAGTGGGCCGCTGGTGGTCCCAATGAGGTCAGTCTAATGGGCGGATCGGACGTGGCGCTCAGTGTCGGAGCAGCGGTGGAGGACACCAGGCAAGGCTGACCCCTGCAAGTCTGACCCAATGAGGCTGCCAGGACAACGGGCCTTTGTGGCCAAGTTAGGACTACAGTTTTAAGAACTTTGAAACCTGAAGGATACAAGATAGCTCAAGAAACATGACAACTCTTAATAATAATAATGGATGGGATTTATATAGCGCCTTTCTAATACTCAAGGCGCTTTACATCGCATTATTCATTCACTCCTCAGTCACACTCGGTGGTGGTAAGCTAATTCTGTAGCCACAGCTGCCCTGGGGCAGACTGACGGAAGCGTGGCTGCCATTCTGCGCCTACGGCCCCTCCGACCACCACCAATCACTCACACACATTCACACACAGGCAAAGGTGGGTGAAGTGTCTTGCCCAAGGACACAACGACAGTATGCACTCCAAGCGGGATTTGAACCGGCTACCTTCCGGTTGCCAGCCGAACACTTAGCCCATTGTGCCATCTGTCGTCCCTTCAATCTTGTGTACTGCCTCAGTCTGATCTACCACTTTTGCACTCTTGCACAGGTCCACCACCGATTTTCCGGCAACTGATGATCTCCTTTAATCCAGACAAAATTGCAAGAGTGCACTTGAAATCACCATCCTGCACCTATTTTCTATGCTTCTATGTAGGTGGAAGAGGACTGGGGAGTGTGGAGAACATGGGCAGGGTGGTGGGGTGATGGGTGCACACTGGCATGGGGTGGGGCACAAGGGGAAGTAAGATAGACATAAATTGCTGGAGGAACTCAACGGGTCAGGCAGCATCACTGGAGAAAAGAAATAGGTGACGTTTCGTGCCAAGACTATTCTTCAGACTGAAAGCCAGGGGAGAGGGAAACTGGAGGTATGAAAAGCTACAGAACCAAACAGAGCCAGCATTGATGACCAAAGAGCTCACAATGGTCTATTGGTGACAACGGGGGGCTACGAACAGTAAAATTAGCAGGGCGAAAAAGGTGGGGGAGGGACGGAGAGAGTGGAAATGAAAGGGTTATTAGAATTAAATTAATCTCCTCTGCCTGCACATAGTCCATATCCCTCCATTCCCAGCATAGCCATGTGCCTATCTAAAAGCATCTTAAACGCCACTAACGTATACAGGGTATGTCTCCACCACCATCTCTAGCAGCATGTTCCAGGCACCCACCTTGCCATGCATATCTCCTTTAAATTTTACCATCTCATCTTAAAGTTATGCCCTCTAGTCTTTGACATTTCCACCCTGGGACAAAGGTTCTATCCTATCTATGCACCTCATACTTTTACATACGTCTATCAGCCTCCCCTCAGTCTCTGATGCTCCAGAAAAAACAATCCATATTTACCTTATCGCTCCTTAAAGCTCAGATAGACACAAAATGCAGAACAAATCAGGGCCGGCAACAGATGACCCCAGGAATAGTGGAGCCCAAAATGGCCCATTGTTGGCTGGAACTAGTAGGATGACTACGGTTGGGGAAGGACAGAGAGAGAGAGGGAACGGGCGAGTTGATTGAAATTACAGAAATCAACGTTCATACCACTGGGTTGTAATCTGCCCAAGGGAAATATGAGGTGCTGCTCCTCCAATTTGCATTTGGCCTCACTCTGACGGTAGAGGAGGCTCAGGACAGAAAGGTCAGTGTGGGAATGGGAAAGGCAGTTAAAATGTTTGGCAACCAGGTGATCACGTCGGGCAAGGTGGATTGAGCGTAGGTGTTCATCGATACAATACGCGTTAGAGACAAGCTAAATAACTTTCTCTTATTGTTTAACTTCATCTCAATCAGCAGGGGAACAGAATGCATTCCATCCACCAGACGTCTGAATATCTGCAGAGTTTGAATCCAGAGACACCTCAGCCCACTGGAGTACTTGAAATAGTTCTTCAAACAACTTAATGATTCTTAGAAGCAGGTTATTCAGTTCAAACAACCCCCCCCCGAAGTTTGAAGCAGGTCATTCAGTTCATCCAAACCCTCTGGATGTTTGAAAACAGGTTATTCAGTTCAATTCAAGCTCCATGTTTTCAAGCTGCATTCTCCAGAGAATTAAAAACAACTTTTTCCCTGTGTTCATCTGGATGGTTTTCTATCTGCTTTGTTTGTTGTGTCCTCTGGTCTTTTAACACAAGAGACAGAAGTAGGAAAAAAAATATTTGGCATCTGATGCTTGCTCCACAATTCAACAACATGCAGGCTGATCTTTTAGCTCCACACTGCTCTCCCCGCATTAACCTCACACCTCTTGATTTCCCTTAACTTCTAAATTATCTCAGTCTTGTACATAAAATGCCAGAGTAACTCAGTATCAGGCAGCATCTTTGGAGAAAAGGAATAGGTGACGTTTCGGGTCACCTATATTAGTTTAGTTTTGTTTAGGTATACAGCGCGGAAACAGGCCCTTCGACCCACCGAGTCCGTGCTGACCAGTGATTCCATGCACTTGCAAGCTAGGGACAATTTACAATCTTTACCGAAGCTAATTAACCTACGAACCTGTATGTTTTTGGAATGTGGGAGGATATCGGAGCACCCGGGAAAAGCCCATGCTGTCACAGGGTGAACGTATAAACTCCGTACAGACAACACCCGCAGTCAGGATCGTACCCAGGGCTCTGGTGCTGTAAGGTTGCAACTCTACCACCATGCCACTGTGCAGCCCTAGTCCTTTTCTCCAGGGATGCTGCCTGACCCGCTGAGTTACTCCAGCATCTTGTGTCGATCTGTAAACCAGCATCTGCAGTTCCTTCGGTGGTAGACAAAAATGCTGGAGAAACTCAGCGGGTGAAGCAGCATCTATGGAGCAATGGAAATAGGCGACGTTTCGGGTCAAGACCCTTCATCAGACCTTCCTGCACATTCAGTCTCGTACATGCTCAATGACCCAGCCTCCACTGCCCTCTTGGCTGGAGAATGTGAAGGAAACACGTCGCTCTGGGTGAAGAAATTACCTCTCAATTTGGTCTTGAATTGCCAGTCTCTCATTGTGAGATTGTGACCTCTAGTCGAGGCACTACAACCATGGAAAACATCAAATCCAAATCTACCAGTCAAGTCCATCAAGGATTTTGTCTTTCATGTCATTATTTTCATTCTTTTAAACTCAAGAGACTATATAGGCCCAGCCTGCTTAATATCTACTCAAATAATCAATTAATAATTCCAAGAATCAAGGCACAAGATGGTCTGAAAAAGGTCTTAATCCAAAATGTCACCTTTGCATTTACCTCCACTGACCTGCTGACCTTCACCAAAGCTTTGTTTTATTTCCAACAATCAATTTGGTGAACAAACTTCACTAATAACCTATTTGCCTGAGAGAACAACTCATCAAGGCAGGCACAGTGGTGCAGTGGTAAAGTTGCTGCCTTGCAGCGCTAGAGACCCTGGTTCAATCCTGACTACCGGTGCTGTCTTATAGAAACATAGAAACATAGAAAATAGGTGCAGGAGTAGGCCATTCGGCCCTTCGAGCCTGCACTGCCATTCAATGTGATCATGGCTGATCATCCAACTCAGTATCCCATCCCTGCCTTCTCTCCATATCCCCTGATCCCTTTAGCCACAAGGGCCACATCTAACTCCCTCTTAAATATAGCCAATGAACTGGCCTCAACTACCTTCTGCGGCAGAGAATTCCACAGATTCACCACTCTCTGTGTAAAAAATGATTTTCTCATCTCGGTCCTAAAAGACTTTCCTCTTATCCTTAAACTGTGACCCCTAGTTCTGGACTTCCCCAACATCGGGAATAATCTTCCTGCATCTAGCCTGTACAACCCCTTAAGAATTTTGTAAGTTTCTAAAAGATCCCCCCTCAATCTTCTGAATTCTAGCATGTACAAGCCGAGTCTATCCAGTCTTTCTTCATATGAAAGTCCTGCCATCCCAGTAATCAGTCTGGTGAACCTTCTCTGTACTCCCTCTATGGCAAGAATGTCTTTCCTCAGATTAGGAGACCAAAACTGTATGCAATACTCCAGGTGTGGTCTCACCAAGACCCTGTACAACTGCAGTAGAACCTCCCTGCTCTTATACTCAAATCCTTTTGCTATGAATGCTAACATACCATTTGCTTTCTTCACTGCCCGCTGCATCTGCATTCCTACTTTCAATGACTGGTGTACCATGACACCCAGATCTCGTTGCATCTCCCCTTTTCCTAATCGGCCACCATTCAGATAAAAGTCTACTTTCCTGTTTTTGCCACCATTCAGATAAAAGTCTACTTTCCTGTTTTTGCCACCAAAGTGGATAACCTCACATTTATCCACATTATACTGCATCTACCATGCATTTGCCCACTCACCCAGCCTATCCAAGTCACCTTGCAGCCTCCTAGCATCCTCCTCACAGCTAACACTGCCCCCCAGCTTCGTGTCATCCGCAAATTTGGAGATGCGGCTCGCCTGCAGTCCGTTTGTCTTTTCTGTTTTTTGTTTTCTCTTGTCCCGTTTTTACAGTTTATTTCGGTTTATTTAGTTGTGTATGTATGGGGGGGTGGGTGTAACATGTTTTTTTACTCTTCCTTCGGGGGGGGGGGGGTGCGACCTTTCCTGCCGTATCCCCCATCTCCGTGTCCGTCTGCGCTGAGGCCTATCGCGGAGCTGGCGGCCTCCAACTGCGACCGACCTCGAGGCTGCGGAGGCAGAGCCAGGACTTACCAACGCGAGGCTGGCCGACT
Organism: Amblyraja radiata; assembly: GCF_010909765.2. Taxonomy (NCBI): domain Eukaryota; kingdom Metazoa; phylum Chordata; class Chondrichthyes; order Rajiformes; family Rajidae; genus Amblyraja; species Amblyraja radiata. The sequence continues at coordinate 28,673,388 of NC_045975.1, read as the reverse complement.
TCGGGGCTGTGGTTGCGGTGCGACCCAACTTCCGACCCGACTTTGGAGCCTCGGAGGCTCGGCCGCAGGCCAGTGGGCCAGTGGACGACATCATCGGGAGCTCGAGTTCTGTTTTCCGGAGCTCCCGCAACTACAGCTGCGTCCGCTGGACTTGAGGGTGGCAGCTTCGGCAGCTTCGACCGCCCCGGGCCGCGGAGTTTGAACCGGCCCGTTTGCGGAGCTCGGATTCAGCCGCGGGACTTACCTACCATCACCCGGCGGGGTCACAACATCGGAGGCTTGGATTGCCTCAGCGCAGAGGGAGAGCAAGGAGGTAAGAGACAATGACTTTGGGACTTAAACTGTGTTGAGTGTTTGTTATTTATTCTATGTTATGACTGCAGGCTAAACCATTTCGTTGCACTGAAAAGTGCAATGACAATAAATTGAATCAAATCAAATCAAGTCAAATGTTGCATTCAATTCCCTCATCCAGATCATTAATATATATTGTAAATAGCTGGGGTCCCAGCACTGAGCCTTGCGGTACCCCACTAGTCACTGCCTGCCATTCTGAAAAGGACCCGTTTACTCCTACTCTTTGCTTCCTGTCTGCCAGCGAGTTCTCTATCCACATCAATACTGAACCCCCAATACCATGTGCTTAAAGTTTGTATACTAATCTCTTATGTGGGACCTTGTCGAAAGCCTTCTGAAAGTCCAGATATAACACATCCACTGGTTCTCCCTTATCCACTCTACTAGTTACATCCTCGAAAAATTCTATAAGATTCGTCAGACATGATTTACCTTTCATAAATCCATGCTGACTTTGTCCAATGAATTCACCACTTTCCAAATGCGCTGCTATCCCATCTTTAATAACCGAAATATGGAGTTTGTATGTTCCCTCTGTGATGGCGTGGGTTTACTCCAGGTGCTCTGGTTTCCTCCCACACTACAAACATTTACATGTTCGTAGGTTAATTGGTAAAATTGTAAATTGTCCCTAATGTGTAGCATAGCGCTAGTGTATGGGGGTGATCGCTGGTCAGCGCAGACTGGGTGCGTCAAAGGGCCTGTTTCTACACTGTAATGCTGAAGTAAAGTCTAATGTCATCCTATTTAATCTCTTTCAAATATTGTATACTTCTATTAAATCTTTTTTCCATGCCGACCTTTTTTTTTACTCGTGGACATATTTTATCAAGCTGGAAAAAACGCCGCAACCTACTTGAGGCCACGAGTACGCGGAGACCACTCACGAGCATGAGGAAGAGTTACGAAGACCTCCTACGACCTCCTGGCGACCATGCTGCAAGTATGACTCAAGGGCAAACTCGGCAGAGGTCGCCAATTAGGTCGTGAAAGTGGGACAGGGGCTTTAGTTTCTCTTGAAATCATCCAGTGAATTGGCATCCACTGCCTTCTGTGGCAGACGATTCCACAGATTCACAACTCTCTGGGTGAAGAAGTATTTCCTCCTCTCAGTCCTAAATGACCTACCCCTTGTTACATGCTAGAATTAGTGTGTATATTGACTTTCAAAAGACCTTTGATTAAGTGTCACATAAAAGAAACGTTAGCAAATATGAAACCTGTGCTATGAGGGGTAATATACAAAATTGGCTCAGAGGCATTGACTGGGATAAACTTGTTGTTTTCAGACGAGGAAAGTTGCTTCAAAATTCATTGAGTTAAGTCGGGACCATTCCCTTTCTTGATTCATGGCAATAACCTGGAGTGGTTATACTGCATCATAATGTTAAGCATTACATGAGGGATTTTGAGAGGAGAAATGGAGGTGCTAATCAGGGGGAAGCAAATTCAGTGGGGAGTAGTGCAAAATGTTTATTTTTGGTATGGGAGTATGACCCCCCCCCCCTCCCCCTAACAAAATAAACTATACAAGTGATGGAGGAACTCAGAACTAGCAATACGTATTTAAAACTTCCAAGGTGCCTCAAGAAGTTGAGAAGGTTGTTTAAAAGGCATATGGGATTCTTGGCATTTTAAACACAGGCATACAGTACAAAAACAATGAATTTTGGCTGAACCTATGTAAACACTGGCTAGGCCCCAGTTGGAGTATTTTATCTCATTTTGGGCATCATTCTTATGGCAGTTTTAAACCCTTAGGTTGCAAAGAGAATTGACTGGAATAGAAGCTGGATGAAGAATAGCAGAACGACTCCAGGAATGAGGAATTTCAGCCATTATGTTAGACCGGAGGAGATGTACTTGGTCTCTGTGCAGCAAGTAGGTTGAGAGGCCATTTATAGATCCACAAGGAACTGCAGAAGCTGGAATCGTGTGTAGAATACAAAGTGCTGGAGTAACTCAGATGGTCAGGCAGCATCTGTGGAGGATATGGATTGGCAATGTTTTGGGTCTGGATCCTTCCTTAGACTTATAGAGGTGTTTAAGATCACAGATAGACACAAAATGCTGGAGTAACTCAACAGGTCAGGCAGCATCTCAGGATTAAATGGATAGGTGACATTTCAGGCTGGGGCCCTCCTTTAGTCTGTCCATTTTGCTATCCATTTTCTCCAGAGATGCTGCCTGACATGTTGAGCTACTCCAGCATTTTGTATCTATCTTTGGTATAAAACAATACCTGCGGTTACTTTTTATTAGGGTAGAAAGCTGTATGAGGGCGTCAAAGCCTGGCAAGTGACAGGTGGATACAGGTGAGGGGTGGATTTTTATAGGCAGATGGTTGAACAAGGCCAAAGATAAAAAGACAAAAAAGTGTGAGATAAGGAGAGAAGAAGGAAGAATTAGTGTAGTTGAGTGGGTTTGGTGGGCCTAAAGGGCCTGAACCACTTGCCGATTTTGCCGGCGTCATATCAGTGTCGTCAAAAGATTTTGAACAATTTCAAAATTCAGAAGCGACAAAATAGTGGTTGCGACACTTGAAAAAACACCGTGCATCACGCGTCTTCATGCCGCGTCAGCGCCGTATCATACGTCATCACGCCGCGTATTTTTCAGTGACATGATACGTCAGTCAATGATGCCGGCAGTCGCCGAAAAAATCGCCAAGTGGGAGAGGCCCCTAAGTGCCTATTTCCATGTCATATGACTATGAAATCTTTCCTCAACAGACTTAATCTTTACTCGGGTCTGCTTGAATACACTTCTGTTGATGAATCATAGAACACATCAGTTCTAACTACTACAGGGTTTCAGTGCCGTCTTAATTGCAGTGATCAGCATTCTAATGATGCGTATTAGAGAGGGCCAATGTTCCAACACCAGACCAGCGTCATTCCCTCAGTATCTCCCAGGCCCCTTTGAAAATCAATTAATGTGCAAGTGTATAACATCTGTAAGACAGGTTTGATTTCAAATGACACTCAGTAGAAACAAGATGCATCACCAAAAACTGCTTTTTTTGTTCTGCTTGATATAACATTTTAAAAATTATGAAAGAAGTGAACTAGTTAAAAAAAGTTTTCAGGAAAAAGGATGAATTTGGGGGGGATGGTCAGGAAGAAGTTGTGTACCAAAAAAGGATGAATTTGGGGGGGATGGTCAGGAAGAAGTTGTGTACCAAATTTCCTTTATTAAAAAAATCCAAAGTCCCCAGTATATGAGATTCTGCCTCATCTCTTTAGTGGCACAGTGGTGGAGCGGTAGAGTTGCTGCCATACAGCTCCAGAAACCCAGATTCAATCCGGATCACGTGTGTTGTGTGTACGGAGTTTGTATGTTCTCTCTGTGACCACGTGGGTTTTCTCCAGGTGCTCTGGTTTCCTCCCACACTCCAAAGATGTACAGGTTTGTAGGTTAATTGTCTTCGGTAAATTGTCCCTCGTGTGTAGGATAGAATTAGTGATTGCTGGTCGGCGCAGACTCGGTGGATAGTAAATTCTAAAGTCTTGACTCTCTTCCAAAGTGATTAGGCTTAGCGGGATATGGGCCAAATGTGGGTAAATAGGACTGGCTTAGATGGAGCATCTTGGTCGGTATGGACGAGTTGGGTTGAAGGTCCTGTTTGCATGCTGTGTGAGTCCATGAGTCTATGATTTAAAAAACAGAACGTTTTAAATAGAGCCAGCATGTTCCATGCAAAAGAAAAATACATTTAGGAATTACAAAAGGGCAACAACAAAGATTCCAGCTGGTGAAACAAAATCGTCTCGACAGGAGGAACCCTTGTGCTCGTTTGCAGAAGGATGTTGACCTGAATTTCTTCAGGGCATGAAGGAATGACCCAGAAAAAAAGAGCAGAAATGGGATAATTAGAGACTGCGGTGACATACTACAGGCACAACAAATAGTGACAACATAAATATTTCATACTGGAGCCCTGTACCTGAATATCTGAAAAGCACATTGAAATTCAAGCTTGCAGGAATTCCTAAAAGTCTAATCGAAAGTCTAATTTAGAGACTGCTGTGCAAGCCGGCTTATCCAAGTTGACCTTAGATAAACATATTCCTGCTCTTCGCACAAATGATCACTCCAAACGCTTAAATAGCAAGCAAAGCCTCGCCATGTTGTGGCTTTGAGGAAGGGTGGTAGGTGGTGGTGGTCTTTTTTCGTGGTAGTCAGCATCTTGGATAATGTCACATCCTGAATTTCAATCAGAAAACCACACAAAAAAAGGGAGCCATTGACTGCAGTTGCCAAAGAAATACCAGGGTTGCAGTTACCATGTAATGTGGATGCCAAATATACATCTCTGATTCTGGTTGATGCTAAGAGCAGAAGAAGCTTTAAATATGGAATAACGACGAACCACATCGGATGAACAATGCAAAGCACAGCCGAGAGAGATTCCGTGCTGTTGTCCCAATATTCCTATAAGAACCAAGACATTCCATTATTACCCAAGGCCCTTCCGTTGACACCGGTGAGGAAGTGGTGAATATTTGCCTGTGACCACTGAATTGGAATCATGACCTTACTTACACTTTATGGATGTGTTTTTCTTACACTGTGAGCTTTTGACCTCCGTTGCTATAAACAGCTCTGTGTACTGCAAAATTGGATCCAGAATTCCTTCAGTTGCTTTGGGTTTTCGTATGAAAATATTGACCTTAGTGTAAAAACAAAATTCACCTAAAATGATTTTTTTTTAAATCCACGAGTATGGGGATTTGAGCCGTGCTGTTGCAAGGCTTACTGAGCGGCACTTGGGTTGGCTGTCAGATCAAAATAATTCACCAGGAGAGGTCTTGCAGGCTGCGGTTATTTTGTTTCTATGTTACATTTTCGCATTGAGAAATATTAATGGCTTGGATCACAAAATCCTAATGTATTCAGTCATGTCAAAGTCATAGAGTCATACAGCGTGGAAACAGGCCCCTCGATCCAAGTTGTCCACACTGACAAACATGTCCTATTGTATCTACACCAATCCCACTTGCCTGCATTTGTCCCGTATCTTTCTCAACCTGTCCTATCCATGTACCTGTTTAATTGCTTCTTAGTTATAGTACAAAATGCCTTTTGATTTATTTTAGTATTCTAACGTTTTTATGGAAGGTCATGATGCTCTAGAAAATTATTGAACGGAAAGGTTCACGGCTTTTGTTAATGTGGTTAAAGCTACTAGATCCTGCTGTTGAAACTTTTGACTGTCCAGCTTGGGGGCGACACAGTTGGCACAGGGAGGCAACACGATGGCACAGCGATAGAGTTGCTGACTTACAGCGCCTGTTTCGACCCAGACTACATGTTCCACCTCCGGGCCCCATTTTCTTTATATTTGTCTGTCTCTGAATCTGGATTTGCACATTTTCTCACTTTTATACATTTTGGCCGATGGGAGCGGGGAGAAGAGGGAGTGGCCGGGTAGCGATTGTCCCTGATAATGCTGGTCGCCTTGCCGAGGCAGGGTGAGGTATAAATGGAGTCAATGGAAGGGAGGTTGGCTTGTGTGATTTTTCTGATGGCTTCTAAACTCTATTTACATTCCTTCCCACCATATATTTTTGATACCTTACCGAACAAAAATCATTCCTTCTCAGCTCTGAAAGTTTCAGCTGATCTGACATTCATGGGGTTTGGGGAGAAAAAGTTCCGTTTTCCGTTCAATCCCTATGCGAAGAAGATAGATATTCAATGTTAACTTCTAATTGTTGTCTGCATGTAGATTGCAGATCCAAAGATCTCAATCTATAAGATTTTGAAGAAAGCCTCTACTTCCTCAGAAAATTGAGGAGATTCAGTATGTCAACGAACGCTATTTTCAACTTGACATTAGAGAGCATATTGACTAGTTGCGTCACAGCCTGGTTTGGCAACTAGAACACCCAGGACCGAAGGAGGTTACAAAAAGTGGAAAACACCACTGGTGAAAGGGCAGCTGTAGAGTTACTGCCTTATAGCGCTTGCAACGCCAGAGACCCGGGTTCGATCCCTGCTATGGGTGCTGTCTGTATGGAGTTTGTACAGTCTCCCCGTGACCACGTGGGTTTTCCCTGAGAGATCTTCGGCTTCCTCCCACATTCCAAAGACGTACAGGTTTGTAGCTTAATCGGCTTGGAATAAGTGTAAATTGTACCTCGTGTGTGTAGGATAGTGTTAAGGTGCAGGGATCGCTTGTCGGTGTTGACTCGGTGGGCCGAAGAGCTTGCTTCCGCGCTGTATCTCTAAACTAAACCACCGGGTTCATCACCGGGTACGGACCTCCCCACCATCAAAGGGATCTACAGGAGCCGATACTTCAAAAAGGCAGCCAGTGTCATCAAGGACCTACACCACCCTGGCCACACTATCATTTTACTCCTGCCATTGGGAAGATGGTCCAGGTTGTGGAGCAGCTTTTTCCTAACAACCATCAGGCTATTAAAGACTGTAAACTCCAACTAAACTCTGAACTACAAACTTCTTTGAATGTACTAGGGACATGGTTTGGGTTTGGCTTTGCTTTTGTTTTTGCACAATATATTTTTTATATTTATTGAACTTCATTTTTTTAAAATTATGATAACTACTGAGTACTACATTTGCATACCTGTTGTGCTGCTGCAAGTAACAACGTCATTGTTCTATCTGGGACATATGACAATAAAACACTCTTGACTCTTGACACTTGTTGATTGCAGCAACTGACAACTCAACAAGGCAGATTTCTCTGAAGGGAATTGTTGAATAGTTTAAGCTTGCAGCAACTGAGTGTTTGTAAAAATGAGAGGAGGGTTGCCAGAGATTGAGGAGAGACCTAATAGAAGTAGAACAAAATTGTGAGGCGCAATAGATTGGGTAGACAGTCAGAACATTTTTTTCCCCGGGGTGGAAATGTCAAAGACTAGATGGCATAGCATTAAAGTGAGAGTGGCAACGTTTAAAGGAGATGTGCGGGGAAAGTTTTTACACACAGGGTACCTGTACATCACTGTAATTATGCATAAGATAATAATCCTAAACTTGAACTTGGACTCAATTGGTTCTTACAGTTATAGAGTCATAGTCATACAGCACGGAAACAGGCCCTGTGGCCAGGCTGGTCCATGCTGACCAAGTTGTCCCATCTAATCTGTGTAGGAAGGAACTTCAGATGCTGGTTTATATCAAAGCTAGACATAAATTGTTCTGAAAGTCTGTAGAAAAGAGACTGTAGAAAGTTTCCGGCCCATAATGTCACCTGTTCCTTTTCTCCAGAGATGCTGCCTGACCCGCAGAGGTACTCCAGCACTTTGTGTCCCATCTAAACTAGATCCTTTTGCCTGCATTTGGTGCATGACCCTCTAAAGCTTTTCTATTCATGTACCTATCAAAGTGTTTTTTAAATGGGATATGGACTAATTGCCAGCAAATGGGACTAGTTTAGATGAGGCATCTTGGTCGGTAGTGTTGGGCCGCAGGGTTCGTTTCCATGCTGTATGACTCTATTACTCCATGGATCTCCCCACTCTGCCACTCCTCTGACTCCCTGCCCATGACTCTGGAGTCACAGATGCCAGGCACCACTCCTGTGGATCCTCCTCTAGACTACCAATTACTTACTTGGGTGGCAGAAGCCAAAGATGGCCTAGCCCTGAAGATGTGGCACGAGCAGTCTAAGTTTTGGAACCTACTCTTTGGACTTGCAGAAAGTGTACTTTAAACACTATTAGAGTACCTGCCTCAATTACTTCCTCTGGCAACTCGTTCCATATATCCACCACCCTCTGAGTGAACAGGTTGCTGCTCAGGTTCCTGCTGAATCTTTCCCCTCTCACTGTGGTTCCTGATTGTCATATTCTGGGTAAAAGGCATTCACCCTATCTATTCCCCTCATGACTTTATACACCTTTATAAGATCACCCCTCAGCCTTCTGCCCTCCAGGAATAAAGTTCTCACCTGCCCAACCTCTCTCTACAACTCAGGCCCTCGAGTCCAAGCAACATCCTGGTAAATCTTTTCTGCACTCTTTACGCCTTAATGACATCCTTCCTATAACAGGATGATCAATATTGAACACAATAAGAGATGTCTGAAGGTCCCGACCTGAAAGATCACCTAGCCATGTTCTCCAGGGATGCTGCCTGACCCGCTGAGTTGCTCCAGCACTTTGTGTCTTTCCTTGGTAAACCAGCACCTGCACTTCCTTGTTTCTACAATAAAAGAAGTAATGTGAGTGGAAGAGGTCATGTCCTTCCATCTCCTCGTGCTGGTACATAGAGTGGTCCAAGAACCACAAAACATAGAAACATAGAAAATAGGTGCAGGAGTAGGCCATTCAGCCCTTCGAACCAGCACTGCTGTTCAATACGATCATGGCTGATCATCCAAAATCAGTACATGTTCCTGCTTTCTCCCCATATCCCTTGCTTCCGTTAGCGATAAGAGCTATATCTAACTCTCTCTTGAATACATCCAGTGAATTGGCCTCCACTGCCTTCTGCGGTCGAAAACAATTTTATAAAATAACCTTTTTATGAAAATATGCCAGGCCAATTTCGAAGGGACCTTTTTATGCCCAGCCCTGAACAACTATAAGTGAAGATATAAGACACAGTCTATGTGAACATTGCTGGGACAATATGGGATTCCTTGTTGCTGAAGAGGTTCTGTGTAAAAGAAGTAAAGTATGAGAACGGAAGAAATGCCGTGGCTTTCTTATTTTTCTGTTTATTGAGAATATCTGTGATGTGGCTGGTTGACAGACTTTAATCAACATAAATAGTAAGATTAAACGAGAACTTACCAGTTTGAAGTTTGATCTTTATTTTATGAGGAGTAACGTTGAGGGATTACGTGAAGAACCCCGCCAGGACGCATGCGTGTCATTCTTCAAAGCAGCGGTGTGAAATCACAGATAACAGTAATGAACTGAACATAGTAAGATTAGAGAACAGGATACCAGTTGAACTTTATGATCGAGGGTGGGAGCGGAGGGCACGTAATCCCTCAACGTTACTCCTCATAAAATAAAGATCAAACTTCAAACTGGTAAGTTCTCGTTTAATCTTACTATTTTACTTTGGAGTCACGTGAGTGACTACGTGAAGATTTCAAAGCTCTGTGATTTCATGCCGTGGAAACGAGTCCATGCCTCACATCTGCCTTAATTGACTAAGGGAGGAAATTGTGTTAACATATTCAAACATGAATCTGACATTGAAAAACCATGATGAATTTATTAACAACAAAATTATAGCCCCTGTCTTATGGGGTAAATCATGATACAGAACTTAAAATTGATTCTGCAAATGTCACCAGTTTATTGTAGTATTGTTGAAACGTTTTTTCCTTTGACCATCCTGCTGTCCCCAGGATTTGGTCCATAGGTACGTTCAATTCCATTGCTGCCGATGTAGCTGCAGCCCTGGTGGAATGAGATTTGAATATGATAGTATCCACCCCAGCGGTTGTTAAAACCTGTTTCAGCCATCTGGAAATTGTTTGAACCGATACCCTATTATGGGGCTGTTTGTGGCTGATCAGTAATGCCATCTCATTGCCTCTGAGCTGTTTGGTGTTCTCTATGTATAATAATAAATGTCTCCTAATGCATAGACGATCATCTATTGGGTATGCTCTAAATTCTATTTTGAGGCCTGACGATCCCGGTAGTTCTGTTTGACTAAATCGTGGATGTAAAAAGTTATATTTCTCGTTGAAGAGGTCATATTATCCAGCATTAATTTATGTTATGACTGAACTCTTTGTGTTGAGACCAAAGCCATCAGCAAGACTATTTTGTGTGTTAGTCTTTGCAGGGACAGAGCTGTTGCTGGAGACCAATTCCTCAGTAATGTGAGGACAACACTCACATCCCATATATAGGAGTACCTTGTCCTTGGGGGATTAATATTAAAAATTCCCCTCATAAGTTTGGTTACCAGGGGGTGAGTCCCGACAGAATGACGCTCTGATCCTTGCCACAGATATGCTGAAAGGGCACTTCTGGCGCAGTTAATGGCACTATAACTGAGCCCCTCATCATAATGGAGGCTAGTCAGGAATTCCAGAACAGAAGTTATGTTCATCGTACTGTAAGTGATGTTGTTTCTAAAACAATATATTTCCCACTTCCTGATGTAGACCAGATATTGTTTCTTGGTGGACTGCCTGTGAGCCGCTGAGATTATGTTCAATGTTCGGTCCGTCAGTCCCAGGTCCAGAAGTGGTTTCTTTAGATTCTACAAATCAATAAATTTGTCCTATTATGGCATGGATGGCTTTCCCCCATTACGGGATGAACCAACAAGTCTGGTTGTTTCGGAACGGTGATGCATGGTTCTAAAACCATATTGTGAATCACGGGTAACCATGGTTGAGTAGGCCAAAGGGCACTACCAAAATACCAGACGCCGAGTCTTGTTGTATTTTGCGTAATACCCGACTGATGAGGCAGAAAGGAGGGAATGCATAGAAAGCAATTTCCCCCATTGCAGCGAAAAGGCATCCATCGCTGATGCCCCAGGGTCTGGTTCCCAAGAAACATAGTTTGGCAACTGGTGATTAAGCCGAGATGCAAATAGATCGATATCTGGTGTTCTGTACCGTGCTACAATATCAGCAAACACTTTGTGGTCCAACATTCATTCGATGTTGTCATTGAATTTGCGTGACCTGGTGTCTGCCACTGAATTGAGGTTACCTGGTAGGTAACTAGCTGATATCCAAATATTTTTCTGAATACACCATTGCCAAATTGTGTTAGCCAGATTATCACATGATACCGATTTGATTCCACCCATATAGTTAATATATGCCACCACGGTGGTGTTATCAATCTGTAGTCTAACATGCTGGTGATGCATTCCAGAACAGTATGATTTTAGACCATAGAACGCACCCAACATTTCCAAGTAGTTTATGCCTAGTGTCTGAAGTAATGATGCCTCCTGTGCATTCCATCTACCTCCACAGCTGGAGATGGAATTAGTACCACCCCAACCATGAGCACTGGCATCAGTTTGTAGCACCACTGAAGGGTTGCTGACAATGATAGGGCTGGAACAATGCCGAATGTTATCCCTCCACCATTGTAATTCCGTAATTGCTTTGATTGGTAGCTTCATTGGCCTATCGAAATGACCAGTATTGATTTTGAGTGCTTGTACCTTTGCCCTTTGTAAATTTTGGTAATACAAAGGTCCAAACTGTGTGGCTGGAAAAGCAGCCACAATTTTGCCAATTACCCTTGCTACCAATCTAATAGATGGTTCACTGATGTCAATGAGGTTGTTGCAGGCCTCAGTTAAGACTGTAGCCTTGTCCTTTGGTAAAGTCACCGACATGTGAACTGAGTCAATTGTGAACCCCAAGTAATCCATAGTGGTGGAAGGCGTTAGCTTAGATTTAACTGGATGGATGATAAACCCCAGTTTCTCAAACAATTGTTTGGTGGCTGATACAGCTAGTTTGGCTAATTCCAAAGTTTTGCCCACAATTAATATGTCATCTAGGTAAGCCATGACCATATGTTTTTGTTTCCGAAGAAACGCTAGGGCTGGTTTCAAGATTTTGGTAAATAGTCTGGGGGCGGATGTTTTAGCCATTGGGTAGAGCTCTATACTGCCAGAGCTGCCCCATCCAGTTAAATTTTAAATAACGCCTGTGATCCGTTCGTATAGGCAACGAATAGTAAGCATCTTTTAAATTGATGCAAGCCATGAAGTAGCCTTTGGAAATCAATTGTTTGGCAGTAACAAAGGTTTCCATTTTGAAATGAATATACTGCACAAATGTATTCAATTTGGTCAAATCTATGAGGATGAGGCAACCACCATCTTTTTTGTTTTTTGTAAAGATATTTGACACGAATTCCAGAGAATCATGTTGGGTTTTTTCAATAACCCCCTTAGTATAAAGTCTCACCAGTTCAGCATGCGCTTCCAGTTTTTCTTGTCGTGAAAGCACGAACGTTCGGTTCGGTACATGCTGAACTGGGGGATAGTTTTTGTGCACAAATTCAATTGCATATCCCTGAATACTATTTAGGATATAAGTGTCAGTAGTTATTGCACTCCATGCCTCCCCAAAAAAATGTAATCTACCACCAATTTGTGTATTATTTACACTTTCTGTTTTTTGGAAGGAACCAGACCCACCTACCTCCATGGTTACCGGTGGAAGATTTATTTCTTCCTGTGCAGTCGCCATAGAGGTTGAGGCGCCGGAGTCTGGGTTTGGGTTTGGGGTTTGCGCATCTTCCACGAAGGCCGGTCTGGGCCATGGCCTAAAAAAGACCGCTGTCCTGTATGCCCGGCCTTTGAGCTTTCACCAGCTTCTGTATGTCTTGCTCTGCTGGTGGGTGCGTAAGGGTGCTGTCTTTGTGTGTAGGAGGTCCTTCCTGTTGCCGCCTTTATGAGCCCCAGGGTTTTAGCCTCCTCATCGGGCTCTTTTACCTGTTTTGACAGGTTGCCCCCAAATAGTAGTATTGGTGGCTTAGTATCTCCAGGTTTGCACAGCCCTGCAAACTTTGGGTTTAAGGTTGGGCGGATGGCGTTCTTCCTGAGACTATTGATCTCATACTGCATATTGCAGAATAATGCCAGTGCGTCTTGCTGTTGTTCTGACATCTCTTTCCCATCCACTGTGCGAGCAAATGCTGTGATCCCCGCTGTCAACAATTTTAGGATTTTCTGAAGCTTTACATCCTGGCTTCTGACTCCCGCTCCAATGTGTTTCCAGATACAACTGTTCACCACGGGAACATTGAGGGATACACAATTTGCCGGTGCCAGATATTTGGCAGTGGTGTCCATTACAGCCTGTTCCTGTAATTGTTTGAATGATAGGAAGTCAATGCTGGATGCTAGTTTTAGTTCTAATTGTTGTCCAGTCTGGTCTGGCTGTACAAACTTGGACACCATTTCCAGGAGATTTTCTTCTTCTTGCACCCCCTGCACACTGGTTGTCTGTTCAGCAAACCCCCCTTCAGAGCCAGCCCAGAATTGGCTCCCAGTACTCCCCTCTGTCGAGGTAGATGCACTGTGCAGCCCTGGGTAAGGTGCTGCCATGGGTGTTTTATATGACCCATGGTGACTAGCCTCCATCTCCCAGAGTCTGTCACGGTGGAGCATCTGCTTCATAAGCCGCTCCATTCGGCCCCAGCGATCACGGTCGCCGGCCGCCCGCGGCATTTCCTTAAAGTTGGACTCGTCTGAGTCAACGGCTCTGTTAGTCTTCCGTTTTGCCTTCCCGCCCGGCCGTGGTGTTGAGTCGGGCACAGCTGATCCCACTACCGGTGATTCTGGTGCCGTCAACCGCTGCTGGCTGCCCGCAACTCCGCGGTCCTCCCCAGCCAGCTTAGATGCAGCCCTTGTAGACTTCTTTGGTTTGTCCATAGTTTCCCCTTCCTGTGAAACAGTACGGGAAACAAACAACGACCGCAGAGTAATTCACTTACCTGCAGGTCTCGGTTTTAAACTTACCGCTCACGTGACTCCGAAGTAAAATTGCCTGCAAAAATGCAATCATAGTGTAATGGTTCAAAGGTTTTGGATAGAGAAATCAAGACACACTTTACGGATGTTAAGCTTGAAAAGGACCAAATTTGCATTTGGACCAAGTTCTGCTGGAATGTTTCTTCAGTCACGAAAAGACCTTAGTGATCATTGTTTAAATTGCACAGAAGGGACTGAAAATGGTGGGCCGAGAAATCAATCTGTACATTATCTGCAAAGAGCACGAAGGCTTGGGATGTTCGGCATGTCCTCAACAACTCTCATCAACTTCTACAGATGCGCCGTAGAGAAACATTTTATCGGGAAACATTTTATCACAGCATGGTTTGGAAGCAGCTGCATCCAAGATCACTAAAAATTACAGAGAATTGTGGATGCAGTCCAGACCATCACACAAACCAACCGGCCTTCCATTGCCTCCATTTACATTTCATGCTGCCTCGGCAAGGCCAGCAGCATTACCAAGAATGAGTCACACCCTTTCTTCCTCCCCCTCTTCTCCACTTTATCATTGGGCGAAAGGTATACAAATGTGAAACGCACACCTCCTGTTTCAGGGACCGTTTCTTCTCAGTTGTTATCAGGCAACTGACTATCCCACCAACAACTAGAGATCAGTCCTGAGCTAATATCTACCGCTTCGGAGACCATCGAACTATCTTTGATCGGACATTACTGGACTTTGGCTTGCACTAAATGTTATTCACTTTATTCCCTTCATCACTAATCTATGCTCTGTGAAAGGCTTGAATGTAATCATGTATTTTCTTTCCGCTGAACAAAAGCATACAACAAAAGCTTTTCACTGTACATCGGTACACGGGACAATTAACTAGTCTCAATTCAAACTCAACTAAAGGAGAGACTTTCATTGAGTAACACAATTCTGCATACATTTTGTGTGTTTTCACACTGGCCACCAACATCCCTGCTCATTGTCTGGTGATGCGTGCTTTCAAGCTTCTGTATCTTCTACTTGATTGAAGCAGGGAGTAGAGGGAATAACCACGGCGAGGCACAGTGGCGCAGTGGTCAGTGCCAGAGACCTGGGTTCCATCCTGACTACGGGTGCTGTCTGTATGGAGTCTGTATGTTCTCCCTGTGACCTGCGTGGGTTTCCTTCGAGATCTTCGGTTTCCTCCAACACTCCAAAAACGTACAGGTTTGTAGGTTAATTGGCTTGGTGTAAATGTAAAAATGATCCTTAGTGTGTGTAGGGTAGTGTTAATGTGCGGGGATCGCTTGTCGGTGTGGACTCAGTGGGCCTAAACTATCCCTAAACTAAACTAAGACCAGGCTGGGAAAGGATTATGTTGGCTGCTTTCCCAAGGCAGTGTGAAGTCAATGGTGTGTGGTCAGTGTGGTGGACTAAGCTACCGGAAGTGGCGGCGCTGGGAACGGCTGCGGCTTGCCTGCAGTCCGTTTGTCTTTACTTTTTTTGTGTTGTTTTTTTTTCGTTTTGTCTAGTTGCATTTTTGGTTTTTAGGTTGTGTTTATGTGGGGGGGGGGGGGGGGTGGGGGGTTCAAACGGGGCTTGCTGTCTCTCCCTTGGGGGGAATGCGACTTTTTCGTCGTATCCCCCCTCTCTGCCTCCGTCTGCGCTGAGGCCTAATGGCGGAGCTAGCGACCACGGGACTCCGGAGGCAGAGCCAGTCAGGACTCGCCCTGGGCTCGCTCCCGTGAGGGCGGCCCGGCTCGGGGCTGGAACGGCGCTCCCGTGAGGACGGCCTGGCGAGGGGCCGAGACTCTCCCGTGAGGGGCTGTGGCACTCCCGTCGGAGTGGCCCAGCCCGAGGGAGGAACGGCACTCCCGTCGGAGTGGCCCAGCCCGAGGGAGGAACGGCACTTCCGTCGGAGTGGCCCAGCCCGAGGGAGGAACGGCACTTCCGTCGGAGTGGCCCAGCCCGAGGGAGGAACGGCACTCCCGTCGGAGTGGCCCAGCCCGAGGGAGGAACGGCACTCCCGTCGGAGTGGCCCAGTCCGAGGGAGGAACGGCACTCACGTGAGGGCGATCCGGCTCGGGGCTGGAACGGTGCTCCGGTGGCTGGGACGGCGTTCTGGCGGCTATGACCTGAGTCCGGGGTTGAGCTGCGGGCCAGCGGCTGCGTCCGTTGGACTGGAGGGCGGCAGCTTCGACCACCCCGGGCTGCGGTGTTTGAGCCGGCCCGTTGCGGGGCTCGGTGAGCCGCGGGACTGTTTGTACCATCACCCGATGGGGAATCGCCTCAGCGCAGAGGGAGAAGAGGAGGGAAGAGACTGCAGCCCTAAGATTTTTGCCTCCACCACAGTGAGGTGCTTGGAGAACTCACTGTGGTGGTGTTAATTTGTGTTTATTGTTGTTATTATTGTATGATGTATGTATGACTGCAGGCACGAAATTTCGTTCAGACCGTAAGGTCTGAATGACAATAAAGGCATTCAATTCAATTCAATTCAATTCATCCACAACTCTCTGCAATTTATTGCAGTGGAGACATGTTGACTTTCCTCAATGTCTTGGAGAAGTAGAGATGTCGGTGTGCTTTCTTGGTGTCACTCCACTGTGGCTGGTCCAGTAACCTCTTGTTTGGAGGCATCAGATGTGGCAATCTCTTTGGAGCCTTTTTACATGGAACAACGGTTCAATGGTTCTTTATTGTCATGTATGCACGCACAGTGAAATTATATTTGCATACGTCACACATGCTTGAGTCGTCATACTTTAGTAACATTTACAAACGTCCACAGACAGGTAGGTCCATGTGCTCGATATACGGGAGTGGCTCCCACTCTAGGCAAGCCCCAGGCTGCTGCTGGGCCTCCTCCGTTGTCCTCGACTGGCTCAACCCGCGAACCGATCTCCCTCTTCTCGCCCGAACCGACAGCCTCTGTATCCAGGGGGAGAAATCATAACATGGAATGGAAATCATAAAAGTTGCAGCTGCTGGAAGTCTGCAATTAAGATGCTGAAAGCACCGGTCAGTTGAGGCAAGAGCTATCCTTATTCTGAACAGAGAACAGTATGCAACTTTTCTAAGAAACACACAAAGGCACATGTCTGGGCTTTGGTTTAATCTGATGGCATGAGATTGTGGATAAATCTTCAGTGACTGCTTTAAAACTGTACACTTGAGCTTGAGAGGGATTAATTGCGAGCGTGGGTGTAATGTTTCTGGCATGCGTACCAGGAGCCTGCTTTTGAAGTGATTCTGTAGCGGACATGTGAAGTAATGATGGGAAATGTGAAATAATAGATGGGGAATGTGGATTAAGAAATGGGAAACAGGGAAGGGGCAAGAATCCATTAAAAACAACCTGAAGGGCAGTGAGCTGTGAGGGGGTGAGCAATTAAGGCACAGGTCATACAGATCCAGCCAATGGCAGATCATAAAACAATCAGATTTTAGCCAAAGACAACTGTGTCACCTCTTGGCAGTCTGTTTGGAATTGTAATGTCTAGCAAAATAATTAACACCTTCTGTGATGCCAACTGTTTAAAAAAAACACTGCTGTTCAGATAGCAAGAAGCGATTTTTCCAGATGACACCAGAGAAATGACTATAGTAGAACTCGAGTAGCTTGTTTTGTTTCGGAAAGCAAATTAGACAACAGTTCTTTCGCCAAATATATAAACAAAACAAGGAAAATTTTAGTTTAAGTGTCGGTAATTGTTAAATAATTGGTCATTTTCACAGCAATGCTTTTAACATTTGCTGATGATTTGTCGGTCTCGAGTCCAATAAAAATGTATGTGTGGACATTGATTCTGATTCCTTCCTCGTCTTATTGAAATTGGTTGCCATGGAAGAAATTATGAAGTCAATGGTTCTTTAGTGTCATAGCCATAGAGTCATACAGCATGGAAACAGGCCCTTTGGCCCAACTTGCCCTTCCCGACCAACATGTTAACAGAGAGTTAGATAGAGCTCTAGGGGCTAGTGGAGTCAAGGGATATGGGGAGAAGGCAGGCACGGGTTATTGATAGGGGACGATCAGCCATGATCACAATGAATGGAGGTGCTGGCTCGAAGGGCCGAATGGCCTCCTCCCGCACCTATTTTCTATGTTTCTATGTTTCTATGCCCCATCTACACTGGTCCCACCTGCCTGCGTTTGGCCCATATCGCTCTAAGCATTTCTTGTCCATGTACTTGTCCAAATGCATCTCTCTTATGCCAACTGGGATGCAGCTACCAGCAGCCTCTGAATTTCACTTATTTGTCAATCAAAAAGATGTTAAAGAAAATGATGATAATCAGATGATAAATTCCACAAAACAAAAACATTATTTGAAAATCACATTATTTAAGTTCACAAACTAAGGGTTCTGAATCATAATTCTGGAGCCTTTTTTGAAATGACATTTGCTGATTTGTTTTTCATTTGCAAGCAGATACCACCATGATAAAATGACCGAGTTTTATTTACATAGTTGGCGTTCCCATTTCAGGCTCAATCTGTGTACAACATATTTACTTGATTCCCTCCCTATCACCCTTTCCTCAGTCGGGTGGTCCTTATGAGTGGAGACACAACTACATTCCATCCCTTATAAAGCCTCCATGCAGCAACAACATTACACAGCACAATGCCAGCTGCTGTCCTTGTAAATGCTTACAACACACACCAAACAATCAGTAGTAAATCAGAATATTCTCCTATTTTAGCCCCTTTTCAGTTGTTAGGAGTCATTAGCTGCTGCCTATTATCATAGAGTCATAGAGTCACACAGCATGGAAACAGTCCCTTTGGCCCAACTTGCCCATGCCTTTAAACATGCCCCATCGACACTAGTCCCATCTGCCTGCGTTTGACCCATATCCCTCTAAACCTATCCTATCCATGTATGTCCAAATGTATTAAAAAAGTGTTGTGATATTACCTGCCTTAACTATAATACCTACCACCCTTTGTGTAAAAAAATTGCCCCTCAGGTTCCTATAAAATCTTACCCCCTCAAATTAAAATATGTCCTCTGGTTCTTGATTCCACTCCTCTGTGCAAAGGAGCCTGTGCATTTACCTTATCTATTCCTCTCATAATCCTATACACATCTATAAGATCACCGTTTATCCTCCTGCCCTGCAAGGAATAAAAACCCAGAATGCTCAACCTCTACTTTTTATTCAAGCCCTCGAGTCCTGGCAACATCCTCGTTAATCATCTCTGCATCCTTTCCAGCTTGACAACATCATTCCAATAACATGGTGCCCAAAACGGAACACAATACTTTAAATGAGGCCTCACCATCATCTTTATATAACAGCAACATCACCTCCCAACTTCTATACTCATCATTCTGATTGATAAAGGCCAATGTGCGTAACGTTTGTAACTCTTTCTCCACTGTTTTACATTCTTGGATCTCACTCTCTCTTTGCCTCAGGTTTTCCGCACAGGTCCAGGTGAAAATCTGGACTGATCCTACCCTTTGGCATTCCACATCACCCACACTCACCACAAGTGAACTGTGGCCTTTTAAGTAGTTAAGTTGGCAAACTTTCTCCCGGCCTTTCAGCATGGGCAAGAAATGCAGTTGGTGTCACTCACTTCCCGTGAATGAGTAAATCATCTATAAAAAAATAAACATCATCGGCTTGTTGACGGAAATGAGATTGTCAGAGTCTAGCTTGCTTTTGCGTGGTGTTAATCCAATGCCACTTTCTCCTGTCTTGGAGATGTTGCAGATTTTCTTGGCAATTTTCGAAGTACAACCAGATGTTGCCTTGGAGTCTCGGCCAGTGCTCTTCAATCATCACAACTGCAGTTAAATTGATGATCAATCTCATTTCCTCTTTGCGGAATCGTATCCAACATTGACGCAGTCGGTCACACTTTCGCTGTGTCAGCCCTGGCTGCAGTAGTAACTTTAGCCCTGTGTCAGAGGTGCGAGCTCAACGTTTCAAAGCAGGGATTTGTCTGCTCTCCAAGGTAGATGTTAACATGCCACAACGGTGTTTTAAAGCTGGGCGGTGGTTTATCTTCTGTCCAATATTTATACCTCTCCTGCTTCACTAGAAACACCGCCTTCAATATTTCTTCAAATATAAGAGCTTAGATAAACACAAAATGCTGGATTAACTCAGTGGGCAGGTAGCAACTCTGGAGAAAAGGAATAGGTGATGTTTCAGGTTGAGACCCTTCATCAGACTGAGTCACCTAATCACAGACCTTGCCAATGGAAAAGAGCCCTGTTGTCCACGTCTCTGGCACTGGGGGAAACCACTCTCTCTTATTTTGATGCCTTTCAGTGGGCTGATGCTATCAGTAACAATTGACTATCTCAAACCTGTTATCTTTTGTTATCTAAATTGCTGCACTTGACCAAGAGGTGTAGGATTTCAATAAGATTCTTAGAATGTTATTGGATGCTGATTTAAATCAAATTGCTAGAGTAACTCTGAAGAAGGGTTTCGGCCCGAAACGTTGCCTATTTCCTTCGCTCCATAGATGCTGCTACACCCGCTGAGTTTCTCCAGCATTTTTGTGTACCTTCGATCTTCCAGCATCTGCAGTTCCTTCTTAAATGCTAGAGTAACTCAGTGGGACAAGCAGCATCTCTGAACTGAAGGAATGGGTGACGTTTCGGGTCAACAGGAATATAACTTAATGTATGTAAACATTCATGCCATTCTGATCACAAATTACTGAATACTTTCTGACTTACAGCAGGAGAAATGTGCTAATGGATGCATCTTTGTTTCTTTTGAGTATTCTTCCTGTTTTTTCCAGTTCCATCATCCATTAGTCAAGAAAGACGGTTTAAAAATGAAGGGCGGCTTTTACTTTGCATGAATTTGACACAATTAACAAATCCATTGAAAGAGCAAAATGTGCAAATAAAAATTTGATGTAAATTCAGGTGAAATTCATTCACAGACCAACTAAACTTAGTTTCTAACGTAGACAGTGTCTGCATAGATACCTAATGCTGATTTAGTCCAACTTTGGTGCAGAAATATTGTTGTAGCCCACAGAGGAATATGATTTTTTTTATATAACATAATTGCAAAATGTTTGGCAAATGGGCGGCATGCTGACACAGTTGGTAGAGCTGCTGCCTCACAGCACCAGAGATCTGGGTTCAATCCTGACATCAGGTGCTACCTTTGCGGATTTGGTACATTCTCCCTGTGACCACTTGGGTTTCGGTCCACATTTTAAAGACATGTGGGTTTGTAGGTTAATTGTCCTTAATTTAGTTTAGTTTAGTTTAGTTTGGAGATACAGCATGGAAACAGGCCCTTCAGCCCATCCAGTCCACGCCGACCAGCGATCACCCATATACTAGTTCTATTCTACGGCCAGGAACAATTTACAGAAGCCAATTAACTTGCAAACCTGCACCTCTTTGGAATGTGGGTGGAAACCAATGCACCCGGGGGAAACCCACAAGGTCACAGGGAGAATGTACAAACTCCATACAGACAGCACCCTAAGTCAGGATCAAACCTGTCTCTGGCACTGTAAGGTAGCAACTCTACCACTGCGACAGTGTCACCCTAAATTATCCGTCTTGCCTAAGGAGTGGATGCAAAAGAGTCTATGCGATAACATAGAACTATGTAGAACTAGAGTATGATGATATAGTACTACTCATAGATAACATTCTTGATTAGTAAAGGTGTCAGGTGTGATTGGGAAAAGGCAGGAGAATGGGGTTGAGAGGGAAACGTACATCAGCCATGATTGAATGGCGAGTAGACTTGATGGGCTGAATGGCCTTATTTTGCTCCCAGAACATGAACATAAAATGAGTGGGTGATCGATGGCTGGCATGGACTCAGTGGGCCGAAGGGCCTGCATCTAAGCTGTATCCTCAATCAAACTATTATTAGCATTTCCTCTGTAGAACGCGAGTGAGAGAAAATGCAGAAATCTAATAGAAGCTGCATTATGTTGGATACCTTCTGAATAAAAGAAAATGATTTTAAATTGTTCCTTTTAACTGTGTTGAAAAAAATGTAGTTATTTCTTTTCCAAGTGAACAGCAAGGGCAACATGCCTGATCACAGGTCCTTGCCAGTGGTTCTTTGTAATGGGCTCCCAGGAGAGTTGTGAAAGAACAGCCAAGGTCAACTTGAAGCTAGTTTCCCTCCCTCCCTTTGGCTGTTTACAATCATGGGGGAGCCACCATTCACTTACTGTCCAAAGTGAGATTGGACAACCTATCTCCACATCTGGTCCACGTAGGTGGTCCCCTGTGATATTTTATTTTATTCTGAAAATATTGCAAATGATAAATCAGTTAATGCGTTTATATTCTTTGAAAACCGGAGTAAAACATTTTTTTGGGACCATCTATTCAACCAGAAACCATGTCTAGACAATCTATTTAATGAAGATAATTATGATATAATGCTGCTAATGACTAACAAAAAATGAATTGTGCTGGCTCTGTATAAGTGTGAGGTCCTGGTTGACCTTGATGGGGATTGTGTCAAATGTTCTTGGCTTTCTCCCTCCTTGGATATGGTAGCAGCCAGTTCAATGGTAGGCAGGGTGTCTTGAATTTGCAGAGTTTCTGACCCCATCGATGTCAGAAGGTGTGGAGGGGTTTAAGCCCTCACCAGTGCGGGTATGATATTGTTGTTCGTGGAATGATGCACGATTCGGAGATTGCAATTTCTATCTCTGAGATGTTTACTCATGCAGGGTGGAATTATGTCATATTTCACTCCAAATGAACTTCGCAAATAACCTGCAGAAGCTAGCGATTCGAAATAAAAACAGAAAATCATTCAAAACATTGACTTCAAGAAATTGCAGAGAATTGGTGGATGCAGCCCAGACCATCACACAAACCAACCACCATTCCATTGACTCCATCTACACTTCACGCTGCCTTGGCAAGGCCAGCAGCATAATCAAAGATGAGCCTCACCTTCTCCCCTCTCACAAGAGACAAGAGGTACAGAAGTATGAAAACACACACCTGCAAATTCAGCGACAATTTCTTCCCTCCTATTATCAGGCAACTGAAACATCCTATCACCAACTAGAGAGTGGTCATGAGCTTCCATCCACCTCATTGGAGACCCTCGGACTATCCTTAATTGGACACTGAATTTTAATCTTGAACAAAATATTGTACCCTTTATCCTGTATCTGCACACTGTGGACGGCTCAAATGCAATCATGTATAGTCTTTCTGCTGACTGGTTAGCACGCAACAAAAAGCTTTTCACACGTCTCAATAAACGAAATTAAACTAAACACAGAGCTCTCTCTCCCCCTCTCCCTCCCTCTCCCCCTCTCTCCCTCTCTCCTAGGGTTTCCAGCTTTCTCACTCACAAAAGGAACAAAAGGTCAAAATAAGGGACAAATTGCCGAAGGCGATTTGTTGACAGACTCGGCCGTGGCTGGGTGAATGATGAGTTGGCCCTGGTGCAGGACTGCACATAAAGCCCAGCTGGTGGGCCAGCTGAGGAGTTTTGGCCCGGGCACCCCATCCAACACATGAACCGATGATCGGCCATGAGAAGGTGGTGTCGGCGATAAGCGAAGGTCCGAGGGTCGGACAGCTGGCCGGGCTGCGAACTGATGGGGCCACGGGCGAGGCGCTGCTGCTGCACTCCATGGGCTGCATTATGTCGGGACGGGTGAGGCAGGGCCAGACGCGGCGCTCTGACCCGACAGTCCTCTTGACCCGAGTAGTAGCAGTCAAACACGGGACAAGGGCAGTCCCATATGGGACAAACCAACAGCCCAATATACTGCATGTCCTGGCTAATACGGGACAGTTGGCAACCCTTCTCTCTCCCTATCCCTCTCTCTCTCTCTCTCTCTCCCTCTCTCCCTCTCTCTCTCTTTTTTTCCTTTTCTAGGACTTTATTCAGAAATTGCATATTACAGTGTACCAAAAGTACATAAACGTTCTACGGCCACAATACAGCAAGCAGCCATTATAGAACAATGGTGCAATCTTTATTTACACTGCTCTCGACCCCCCGCGGCGACCAGCGTTCATGGAAGGCCTCCAGAGTCCCCATGGACACCTCGTGTCCCCTCTCCAGGGAAACGCGAGCACAGACATAGGCCCGGAAGAGGGGCATGCAGCCGACTCTGATGTGACCATTGACCGCCCGCTACCTGGATCATCTTGGCCAGGCCCATGAGCAAACCTATACTCATCTCATTCAAATAAAATTTCCCCACGTTCTTAATCTCGAAAAAAAATGAGACAGGTACATGGACAGGAAAAGTTCAGAGGGATGTAATATAAAGTAACTGCAAATGCTGGTTTATACCGAAGATAGACACAAAGTGCTGGAATAACTAAGTGGGTCAGGCAGCAACTCTGGAGGAAAAGGATCACTGTTTCATTTATCTCTTTCTTTATCTGATTTGCTACCCACATTTTCCCCCTCAGTTCTTGCACTGTTAAGTTCACAGTTTTCCAGCCCTGTAGAAAAAGAGAGGACACAGTTGCCTACTCTGTTCACTACTGTCCTTTATCAGGAACAGGCCCTTCGGCCCATAATGTCCGTGCTAAACATGATGCCATGTTATCAGTTTGTACCTTTGATAATTTGTCACACAGCGTTATAATTCTCATGAAACATAGGCATTGTTAGCAAATGCCACATTTAACCCATATCAATAACTTCTCTGGTCTTTCTGAACCATCATGGGCCTTGTCATAAAGCAGATGGCCAAAGCTTAAACCCATAAGCTTTGGTAGCATGGCGGCGCAGTGGTAGAGTCGATGCCTTACAGAGACAGAGACCCGGGTTCGATCCTGACAATGGGTGCTGTCTGTACGGAGTTTGTACGTTCTCTCCGTGACCATGTGGGTTTTCTCTGGGTGCTCCAATTTCCTCTCACACTCCAAAGGCTACAAAGATGAACAGGTTTGTAGGTTAATTGGCTTTGGTAAATATTGTAAATTGTCCCTAGTGTGTAGGATAGTGCTAGTGTATGGGCTGATCACTGGTCAGTGGGCTGAAGGGCCTGTTTCCTCATTGTATCTCTAAGCTAAACTAAACTGGAAGGGAAAGCTTAATTTGAAGAGGACCCAATTAGATAGAGAATTGGTACAATTTGGTTAGATGCATTTTGTGCAGTAATCCACATCATTTCAACATCTGCTTGTCTTTTATTTGCACCAAAAGAAAACCAGGCGGAAAGTTTGGCAACTAACTAAAGGCTTTGATTTGACCGTGTTTACATTGACCGTGAAAACAGCAGTAACATATAAGAGACATGTGTTCAAGAAGGAAAGGAGGTAAATAAAGTTTTATTTTTGCTTATTATTTTAGTTTTCACAATAAAGATACACATGCTAAACTTACAAGACAGTGAATGTTTGATATCATGAAGACTGGTTTCAAAGGAATTTTAATTCACGTTATTTTTACTCTATGTACACTCATCAAAAAAATATGCATGAGACTACAAATGTGGTTTGGTTTAGTTTAGTTTAGAGATACAGTGCGGAAACATTGCCCTTCGGCCCACTGAGTCCGCGATGACCAGCGATCACCCCGTATACTAACACTATCCTACACACACTTGGGACAATTTACCATTTTACCGAAGCCAATTAACCTACAAGCCTGTATGTCTTTGGAGTGTGGGAGGAAACCTGAGCACCTGGAGCCAACCCACGCAGGTCATGGGGAGAACGTACAAACTCGGTACAGATAGCACCTGCAGGCAGGATTGAACCAGGGTCCCTGGTACAATAAGGCAACAACTCTACTGCCACGCTATTGTTCCGCCCCTATTTATGATATGGTATTTATGGTATTCATGAACCTTTCAGATCTCAGGGTAGTATCCAGATACTAAGTAGAATTGTTTTTTTTTAACTAACTACACACCCTGCCCCCCCACCCTCGCCTCCCCATTGCATCTGGTGCTCTCTGCCTAATCTGTGGAGACATCCATGGTACAGCCACCTCATCAGCCACCTAAAGTGGAAACAAGCCATCTTGGACAGAGGTCGGGAGATTTTGCAGCATGGGGGATAGGATGGAGTAGAGGTACATGGAAATGATTTCAGTGGGGGCAGGAACAGGCATAAACAATGGGTTTGCCAGAGCAGACTGAAGAAAGATCTCGATCTGAAACGTCACCTATTCCTTTTCCTTTTCTCCAAATATGCTGCCTGACCCGTTGAGTTACTCCAGCATTCTGTGTCTATCTTTGGTATAAACCAGCATCTGCACTTCTTTGTTTCTGTAATTTCTGCATGTTGTGTCTATCTCTGATATGGTGTTTATTGTGCTGCTGTAAGTAAGAATTTCATTGTTCCATTGTCGGTACATAGGGCAATTAAACAATCCCAACTCTTGACAATCGGCTGTGTGGCAACTTGGTTTGTGGCAATATCTGAACGGTGTGTTAAATGCCCTGGGTTAACCATACTTCTTGGGAACAGTTCTCAGGAGCAGAACCCTGTCGTAACCTGAGGTGGACGCAGGAGGGACGAAGGGAGGTGGGTTTGGGGAGGGATGAGGGGAGATGGGGTGGGGGGGAGGGAGGGATGAGGGGAGGTAGGAGGAGAGGTGGGGAGGAAGGATGGAGGTGGGTTGGGGGTGAGGGAGGGAGGGACGAGGGGAGGTGGGGTGGGGGGGGGGTGGGTCAAGGGGAGGAGGTGTGGGTGGAGGAGGAGGAGGAGAGACAAAGGGAGGTACGCTGGGGGGAAGGTAGGTCAAGGGGAGGTAGGGGTGGGGGGAGGTGGGACAAGAGATGGTGGGGTGGGGGAAGGTGGTGTCTGGAAGGAGGTGGGATGAGGGGAGGTGGGGAAAGGACGATAAGAGGTGGAGTGGGAAGGGGGAGGGACAACCTGAGGTTGGGTGGGGCAGGGAGGGGGGGCAAGGTGAGGGGGGGATGGGGTGGGTTGGGAGGGAGGAGAGAAGATGGGGTGGGTAGAGTAGGAATAAAGATAATAACAGAAGCATTTAGGATTAGGTACCAGGGCGATGAGATATAATTTGTTCAACAACTCTTTAAGAGTCACGATTCACCCTTTAGCGTCCTGCCGCTGGTCGTTCGCAGAGATGGAGTATTAAATTAGCCGCTGTAAATGTCTTGGCTGCAATCAGGCTCTCAAGCTAATGCTCTGCCTGCCTGACACTGATACCATAACTCATGTTCACGCATGATAAAACTTGCAACTGTACTACATGAACTGTCTGTAACTCAAAGTTATGCCGTCCTCAGATTACTTCCCAGAGGAACTCTCCACAATTCGCACAGTTCAGAACGGACATGAAGAGCTCTCTGCTTTGTTCCAGAGGTCAAAAGAAGTTCTTGCGCTAATCCAGTTAAATATTACTAATGTCATAAGAATAGAGGTCAAAAATGTTATCGTTTTTATGGTCTCCCTGCTATCTTTGGACCGTTTGGATATGTCTCTTCTCTCAGTTGCCAGCGCTCCTGATTGATGTCTAATTGTGTTGGTTCATTGAATACTAATCCACATGTCCACATGTGCTTAAGCTTAAGAATAAAGCTTTCAAGAACTGTTTATGAAAAATGTCAACCATAAATCAGCTAGGATAGAATTTGACATTGGGCCTCTAATGTTCAGAGCCTAATGTTCAAAGGTTCCCAAGGTATTCAATCAAAATTTTCTCCCTTTATTAATTACATGTGAACATGGCTTGCAAAATGCACCATTTACTTTGGAGTTTATTATTGTCACATGCGCAGAGGTACAGTGAGAAACTTTGTTTTGTATTCTTTCCCATCAAAGCAGATAATACTGTACATACATACAATCAAACAGGGTCACATTGCCCCAGAAAAGCAGCCAACATAATCAAGCCAAACTCAAGAACACTAGGTAGAGCAAAGGGGAAGATACAAAGTGCAGAATTTAGTTCTCAGCATTGTCCAATTTTTGCAATGGGGATGAGGTAAATTGGGCAGTACAGTTGTTCAGTAGCCTGATAACAGAGGTGAAGAAGTTGTTCCTGAATCTAGTGCTGTGCACCTTAAAGCTTCTGTATCTTCTGCCTGATGGGAACAGTGCAAAGGAATGTCCAGGGTGGACAAATCTTTGAATATGTTGGCTGCTTTTCTGGGGCAATGTGACCCTGTTTGAGTTAATTGGCTAGATTAATTAAGCAATTGCCATCTTGGTGGGTCTGGAGTGAAAATAGGTCATACCAGATAGATGGACGAAACACTGGAAGAATACAAGAAAATACAAGGAGTGCAGAGATAAAGTTGGTGTCTTACAGTGCCGGAGACCTGGGTTCCATCCTGACTGTGGATGCTGTCTGTAAGGAGTTTGTGCGTTCTCCCTGTAACCTGTGTGGGTTTTCCCCGGGTGCTCCGGTTTCCTCCCACACTCCAAAGACATACAGGCTTGTAGGTTAATTGGCTATGGTAAAGATTTGTAAATTGGCCCTAGTGTGTAGGATAGTGATAGTGATAGTGCTATCTAGTGCTAGACGAGGATTGCTGGTCGGCGCGGACTCAGTGGGCCAAAGGGCCTGTTTCTGTGCTGTATCTCTAATCTAAACTAGACTAAAATCAGAGCCGCAATAGGTCACGGGGCCTCTCACATTTGGCACATCATTCATATGTTCATCTCCGATGTACCTCGGGTCTCTACTCTTCTTCTGTGCCAGATTCCCATAGCTTTTAATCCACTGATCTTCCCAAAATGTACTGTATCTACGTCCACATAAAAAACTTCTATTGTTTCAGCCTCCGCAGTTCTGTGGGGTAGAGAATTCTAGAGGTGCACTACCCACTGTAAGAACAAATTTCCAAAGTACCTCAACCCCTAATAGAACGCACAACAGCCCAGCACAGGTACAGGCCCTTTGGCCCTCAATGTCTGTGTCGAACATGATGCCAAAACAAAATCTTATCTGCCTGCACATATTCCATATCCCTCCATTCACTGGATGTCTACCCTTTCGATGCCTCTCATATCTTGAAACTGTGTCCCCCAAAAGTAGTATGGCGTTATAGTATCAACGACCCCCTCTGGCAGCTTGTTCCATGTACCCACCATCATCTGTGTGAAAAACGTGCCCTCAGTTTCCTATAAAATCTTACACCCTAACCTTGAACCTATGTCCCCTGGTTCTTGAGTACTCTTCTCTGGGTAAAAGTCTCTGTGGACCAACCCTTTCTATTCCATTATGGTTCTACTTTGTTGAGTTGGTTTGGGTTGCATGAGAGCTGAGCTCATACCTCCAGTTTCCCTCTACCCTTACTCTCAGTCTGAAGAAGGGTCTTGCCCCAAAACGTCTCCTATTCCTTTTCTCCAGAGATGCTGCTTGACCCGCTGAGTTACTCCAGCATTTTGTGTCTATCTTCGGTGTAAACCAGCATCTGCAATTCCTTCCTACACAGGATCTGCAGCATCCTTGTCTCTGGATAAAGCGGGATGGAATACGTAAGATATGGATCCCTTCCCTTGCTCTGCTGACCTGCTTTAACCTCCGGCCCTGCAAAGTCCTCCCAGATGCATCAATGTAAATGTTCCCACTTCCCGCTCCATTTGACTTCAGGTCATTTTAGTTTTGTTTGGTCTCACCAATATATAGGAGTCCTCGCATATTTACAATCATGCCATCCACAGTGTACAGATACAGGATAAAGGGAATAATGTTTTGTGCAGGATAAGGTGCAATAAAGTCCAATTAAAGATAGCCCGAGGGTCTTCAATGAGGTAGATGGTACCTCTCACTCTAGTTGGTGATAGGATGGTTCAATTGCCTGACATTGGATTTGTGAGTCTTGATTAGTGCAGGTGTCAAGGGTTATGGGGAGGAGGCAGGAGAACAGGGTTGAGAGGAAAAGATAGATCAGCCATGATTGAATATGGACACAAAGTGCCATAGCCCTTTGGGATCTTTAGCCGCCTGTTCCTGTGTCCTGCTGTTCTATGTTTTAAACAACTGCGACTTTTCTTCAATGTTTAGAGAAAGCAATTAATGTGGAGGATGCAGGATGGACAGTTGTATATTTAATATGCTAAATATTCATTAAAATACAACAAAATCCATTGTCATACAATATATCCATTATATAATAGAACTTCATCATCAGTTGAATCAAGTTCCAGCTGAATTGGCTTGACAGGTATTTTCCACAACTAATTTACTTGAAGCTTATTCGCAAAATGTACGGTGTTTCATTAGACTTCTGGTAATCTTAGAGGGAGGTTGAAAATGAGAGGTTGCACTTCAAGATGCTGTGTTATGAGGAGCCGTGCTTACAACATACAAGTCAGGAAGTCCAGAAAGTCTATTGATTTTTGGTTTAGCATTAGCTTCCTTGAAGTTCGCCGTCATTACAGCAAAATCTTTTAATTCATAACATTGTCAGTTCCTGCCATCAAAATCAATCTTCCTTCCTGTAGTCGAGACAGGAGTCTGTGCTGTGAAAGATTTTAAGATCGGGAAGGAGCACTTGGCACACGTGAGGAGGAGCCATCTTGGGGAACGGCTGCTAACCAGCAGCCGTCCGTTTAATCCATTTTTTCCCCAGTTTTTAGTAAGTCTTGTCTTTCGTTTGTAGGAGAAATGGACTTCTTAATGTGGGGGGAAGGAGGTAATCTTACTTCTAGGTCCCTACCTGGTCGCTGAGGCAGCTTTTTCTCCGGGCTGCCCGTCGACCCGTCCTCGTGGCCTACCAGCGGACTTGGAGTGCCGTTTCCTGGCGGGGACCGCCCAGCACCTCGGCTTCGGTGGCGGCACAGCGCTGGAGCGCTATCGTGGTGCGGAGCGGGCGATGCCTTGCCTGGGTCGCCGCGCTGGATTGACGCGCTGGAGCTCCGGTGAGATGTGACCGGCAAGATCAACACCTCCGGGCTGCGGGTCTGCGGAGCGGAGCGGGCGGCGCCGTCTTAACATCGGGAGCCTGGGAGCTCCAACCCGGTGCGTCCCTGTCGGCTTCGGAAGCCGACAATCCCCTGCTAGGAAGCGGCCGTTCCAGGTGGCCCAGCCACTGTGAGGACTCTGCCGACGCCGGGGCAACTCCACCCGGCCAGAACGGCCAGGAACATCGGGCCTCCGTAGAGGCAATAGTGGTGGCCTCAAATAGGCCTGGCTTCTGTGAGAACTGGGGTTGGGGACTGGACTTTGTGCCTTCCCCCACAGTGGTAACCATTGTGGGGGGATGATTTTTCTGTGTGTAGTTACTTTGTTAGTCTGTGTCCAAGATGGCTGTCGGAAGAGAGAGTGGACGCTGGCGCGCTTTAGCTGCCGCTGCGCTCTCTTCACATTGTGTTTTTTGATTTTATTTTTTGATTTTGTGTCTTTGGAGCGATTTCTATCTTTAATTTGTATATTGATGATGTCATTATCTATTTTTCTCCGACTATATGTTTTTTTCTCTTCTGTTAATCTTTGTAAGGTGTCCTTGAGATTTGAAAGGCGCCCGAAAATAAAATTTATTATTATTATTATTATCATCATATATACGGAAAGGAAAGTTGATGGGTTTTTTTTTTGAGGAGTTTCCTCATAGAGTTTTAGAGTCAAAGAGACATATAACATGGAAACAGGCCCTTTGGCCCATCTTGCCCATGCTGACCAAATGTTGGTATAGTATCTGCCTCAACTATCCCTACTGGCAGCTCGTTCCATATATCCATCACCCTCTGTGTGAAAAAAATGCCCCCTTAGATTCCTATTTAATCTTTCCCCTTTTACCTTAAACCTATACCCTCTGGTTCTGGGTTCTCTACTCTTGGTAAAAGACTCTGTACGTTCATCCTCATGATTTTCTACACCTCAGCCTCTTGTGTTCTAAGGAATAGAATCCTGGCCTGCCCAACCTCTCCCTATAGCTCGGCCCTGCAAGTCCTGGCAATGTCCTCGTAAATCTTCTCTGCACTCTTCCAGCTTAATGTCATCCTTCCTCTAGCAATATCCTCAAAATCTTTACATGATTTATAACCAGAAACATGTGCCTAGATAGACACAAAATGCTGGAGTAATTCAACGGGTCAAGCAGCATCTCTGGAGGAAAGGAATAGGTGGCATTTCGGGACGAGACCCTTCAGTCTCAACCCAAAATATCACCTATTCCTTTTCTCCAGAAATGCTGCCTGACCCGCTGAGTTACTCCAGCATTTTGTGTCTATCTTCAGTGTAAACCAGCATCTGCCATTCCTTTCTACACATGTGCTTAGATATTGGACTGCCCCATTTTTGGTGTGCTAAGACACAGCTGGTTTCAGTGCTAACTCTTCACTGCTGGTAATCTTAGTGAGAGCTAAAGATCCCTGTGACCAAAGCCAGAGCTTTGTCGCAGTGCTGGCAAATCCCAGAGCCTGTGATGGCACCACCTTCTCACCAAACTATATGTCTCAGACAAACATTCTGCAATACCGTCTCTCGCTGCTTCCACTCTGTGATTCCGCTTGCACTAGCTCTACACCCTTTGATCTCTCATTTTCACCATACCTTTCCATATCTCTATGTCTCCCTCTCCCCTGACTCTCAGTTTGAAGAAGGGTCTTGAACTGAAATGTCACCCGTTCCTTCCTCCAGAGATGCTGCCTGTCCTGCTGAGTTACCCCAGCATTTTGTGTCTATCTTAGATATACTAATCTCCTCACTAAAATAGTGCTGGGTGACCTTTCCAATTCACAGTGTTGGACAATTTGGAAACCATGACAGAGATCTGTTGCAACTGCAAGATACAGGATACATTTATTTGTCACATGTGCCAGTTGGCACAGTGAAATGTGATCACCATACAGCCATACAATACAATCAAGAACACAACACACGATAGAGTTCAACATAAAACATCCACACACAGCAGAATCAAAGTTGCCCACTGTGAGGGAAGGCACCACTGTGAGGGAAGGCACCACTGTGAGGGAAGGCACCACTGTGAGGGAAGGCACCAAAGTTACCAAAGGCAGATCTGATGGCAGGGATCAAAGTGACCTCAGCTCCTTTATGTTTTTCTGGCAATTAACAATGGAGTAAAGGAAATAGCATGATTAAATTGGCCATGTGCTCAGAACTTTGACCAACTCTAAACTCCTGGGAAGGCCTGAACAAGGGTCTGCATATAGCTGTAGAAACTGGAACTGCAGGTGCAGGTTTACAAAAAAAAGCACAAAGTGCTGGAGTAACTCAGCAAGTCAGGCAGAATTCCTGGAGAACATGGATAGGTGACATCTTAGGTCGGGACCCATTCTTCAGACTGATTCAATAGTTTAGTTTAGAGTATTATTGTTGCGTGTACCAACACACAATGAAAAGCTTTTGTTTGCGTGCTATGAGTCAAAGACAAGACTACGCATGAATACAATCAAGCCATCCACAGTGCACATTTAGTGCACAATATAACATTGAAGTACGATAATGCCCAATTAAAGATAGTCTAAAGGTCTCCAATGAGGTAGATGGGAGGTCAGGACCACACTCTAGCTGATGAGAGGACCGTTCAGTTGCCTGATAACAGCTGGGAAGAAACTGTTCCTGAATCCGGAGGTATTTGACTTTAGCTGGCTGTTCTGATTATTTCATGATAAGTAGATTTGACTCATTATTAAAACAAAGCCACAAAGTGTTGGAGTCACTCAGCGGGCAGGTAGCATTAACAATGGGCATGTGTGTTAATTTGCTTCCAGTTGCATTTCACTGGCAGGTGACCATGTTTATTATTTATTTCTTCCAACAGCTAGCAACTGCAAATATTCTGCAAATATTACGGTGAATGATTTTGAAGGACATAAATGTTCATTCACAGAATCCAATTGAAGTGGATAATGTGAAGTGGGATGTGAGAATTCTGAATTGTCTGAATAAGTCGGCACTGTGTCGCAGCAGTAGTCGCTGCTTTACAGCATCAGAGACTCAGGTTTCATCCTGACTATGGGTGCTGTCTGTACGGAGTTTGTACGTTCTCCCCGTGACATGCATGGGTTTGGGATAGTGTTAGTGTATCGCGATTGCTGGACGGCGCGGACTCGGTGGACCGAAGGGCCTGTTTTCGCGCTATATCTCTAAATTAAAAACTAGATATCTCTCATTTGCAAAAAAAATGTATCTTCAAAGTATAAATACTCCTTGCATTTTTGCTTTTCATTAAAATGCTTGTCTTTATCGATTTAAGGAAACAAGATAAGTAAAATAAATAGTACTTCATTGTATGGCTATTTTAAGTGTGCATGCACATAAGATTGCTTCATTGTGCAAATATAAAGGGAAAAGGTGATATTATGTTTCTATATTTAGCAATAGCTACTCATATGGGAGAGTTGAGTATCAGAAGGATAAATGTTCAAAGGCTCTGTGTCCTTGAGCATTTGCCATTCACAAGGTATACAGAGTCAAATGCAAACTGGCCCTTCGGCCCGCCAAATCTATACTGACCATCAACCTCCATTTATACTAAGCTTGCATTAATATAATTTATTTTTTATCCACTCAACTCTTCTGTTAACTCCCTCAGATTTGGCCACACATCTGCACATGTGGGGAAATCTACAGTGGGCAATTAACCTTCCAATTCCCAAGTCTTTGGATGTGGGAGGAAACCAAAGCACTCTAGAGAAAACCCACATGGTCACGGGGGGAATGTGCAAACTCCACAGAGACAGCACCGGTGGTGAGGACCGAACCCAGGTCTCTGGCTCCGTGACATAGTGGCGTCTATTAAAGAGGGCTGAAATTGTAAAAGCTGATACCGGTGAACAATAAGTACTGAAACAGCTATTCTTATAAAGACATAGTCATAGAGTCATACAGCATGGAAACAGGCCCTTCAGCTCAACTTGCCCATGCCAACCAAGATGCCCCATCTACCTCAGTCCCACCTGCCCGCAGTTGGCCCATATCCCTCAAAACGTTTCCTATCCATGTACCTGTCAAAATGTTTTTTAACTGCTGTTATAGTACCTGCCTCAACTACCTCGTCTGGCAGCGTGTTCCAGATACTCACCACTCTCTGAGTGAATAATTTGCTACTTAGGTTCGTATTAAATCTTGACCCTCTAATCCTACAGTCTGTCCTCCCGTTCTCGATCCCCCTACCCTCGGCATAAGACTCTGTGCATTCACCGTATCTATTCTCCTCATGCAATTTTATGCAACTCTATAAGAACACCCCTCAGCCTCCTACACTCCAAAGAATAAAGTCCAGGCCTGCCCAACCTCACCTATCGGCTCAGGCCTCTGGGTCCTGGCAACGTCCTCGTAAATCTTCAGTGTACTCTGCGTCATAAACCGTATTGGGGAATGCTGCTATGTTAGAATTTTCCAATTGTTAAAATGTTCCCTTCACCTGTTACACTTCCCTGTAAATTCTGTAGGTGGCATTATGATAATATTTCCAATGTAGATCTGAACACTGACCAAAGATAGCTTCCTGTAACACAACTACACAGCACTCTACACTGTCTTTACATCATAGAGTCATATAGCGTGGAAGCAGGACTAGCAGCCCAACTTGCCCATGCTGATCAACATGTCCCATCAACACTAGTCCCGCCTTTTACATTAACCCTTGTATTCCCCCTCTCTCCTTCCCTTCCCCACCCCAGTCATCCGACTAATTTCACTGTCATCCTGACATCCTCACTGTTCGTATCCCATCTTTTCCACGGCCAACAATGGACCATTGTGGGCTCCACCTTTCCTTGATCATCGGTGTTGGCTTTCATTCATTTGTTCTTTGCACCTTTTCATACCTTTAGTTTCCCTCTCCCTACCCTCCCTATTCTTTTTCTCCAGAGATATTGCCTGACCCACTCCAGCATTTTGTGTCTATCTTCCCACTATCCTTATCCTGTCCGTGTACCTGTCTTTCTTAAACGTTGCGATAGTACCTGCCTGAACTACCTCCTCCGGCAGCCCGTTCCATACACCTACCACCCTTTGTGTAAAAAAGTTGCACCCCAGGTTCCCTTTAAATCTGTACCCCCTCACCTTAAACCTATCATAACTAAGATGTTTTTGAAAGGCAAGTTCCTTGTCTCGTGGTGAATTCTGAACATCCAATTTAAAATATTAAACAAAAATTTGCAAATTTAACACAAACATTGGTACATGTTGTTTGTAGGTTCCATGTTGGTTCAGTTATTCCCCACTAAACCTGAATAGAAGCAAGTCATCCCCTACCTTAGGATGCCACCTAAGAAAAAAGAAAGAAGGAAAAATATATTTCTAAATTCTGTTGCCTTTTATATCTTTGAATTAGTAGGTGATTGAGCGCATCAACTTCACAAGTTATAGGAGTAGATTTAGGCCATTCGGCCCGTCGAGTCCACCCCACCATTCAATCATGGCTGATCTCTGCCTCCTAATCCCATTTTCCTGCCTTCCCTTGACACCTGTTCTAATCAAGAATTTGTCTATCTTTGTTTTAAAAATATCCACTGACTTGGCCTCCACAGCCCTCTGTGGTAATGAGTTCCACAGATTAACTACCCTCTGACTAAAGAAGTTCCTCCTCACCTTCTTTCTAAAAGAGCGTCCTTTAATTCTGAGGCTATGACCGCTGGTCCTCGACTCTCCCACCAGTGGAAACATCCTTTCCATTTCATTATTCATCCTTTCATTATTCTGTAAGTTTCAATGAGGTCCCCCCTCAACCTTCTAAACTCCAGTGAGTAGAGGCCCAGTGCTGTCAAATGCTTATCATATGCTATCCCACTCATTCCTGGAATCATTCTAGTAACTTCTCTAAGCAATGAACTTGTTGAGGTTTTTCAATCGTGGAATTGTCCTCTTTAAAAATTCCACAGATTCTTGATATGAAAGTAGCCACGCAACCACATTATTTAATAAAAAGCGTGAGAGAGATGATTGAAAATCGCAGGGCAGTTGGCCTGATATTGCTAGAGGTTTTGCTAGAATTCATCATTCAAGAAAGGATAGAAGGGCACATGAAAAATTAGGGAATTGGGAAGTCAACAGGAATGGTGAAAGGGAAGTAGTGTTTGACAAATCTGTTGGGTATTTTTTGTGGCCACAACTAGCAGAATAGATGAGAAGCAATTAAAAAGTGGATGTGGTGGATTTTGACTTTCAGAATGTATCTGATAAGATGTCCCAAAGAAGGAATCAAGATAAGAAGGATCCAAGAAGGCATTTGATGTCCCAAAGAAGGAGTCAATAGATGAAAAATCAAGTGGACATGGTGGATTTTGATGTTCAGAAGACATTTGATAAGATGTCCCAAAGCAGGTTAGTAAGCTAAGTTAGAGAACATAGGATGGACTCAGGGTTAGTCAAAGGACAGGGAACAGAGAAATAATGATGTTGTTGTTGGGTTGGAGGGTGTAAAGGACACTGGGCATCTATCCTATCTCTTCTTATACACCTCTATAAGATTACTCCTCAGCCTCTGTGATCCATGGAATCAAGTCTTAGCCTGCCCAACCTCTCCCTATAGCTCAGGGCCTTGAGTCCTGGCAACATTGCCGCAAATCTCCTCTGCACCCTTTTCATCTTATTGAGGGTTCAGTAAGACAGTACTGGATGTAGGAAACGAGCTGCCAAGAGGAGATAGATAAGGCAGGTACTATAACAACATTTAAAAGACACTTGGACAGGTACTGGGACAAGACAGGTTTAGAAGATATGGGCCAAATGTGGGAATGGAATTAACTTAGATGGAGCATCTTGGTCGGCATGTATAAGTTGGGCTAAAGGGCCTGTTTCTGTGCTATATGACTCCATGTGACTATTAATGGAATCAAGGTTTGTGGATTTAGTATAGGGAAGCTGTGCTGGTATTTTTTTAGTTTTAGTTTAGTTTATTGTGGTCACTTGCAATACACAATACAGTTTATTATTGTCACCTGTGTAAATGGTTATGTTGCCTGCTATCCAGTCACCGAAAAGACTATACAAGATTGATCATGTCTTTACTGAATGGTGGTGAATGTAGGAGGAGCCAGATGGCTCACTCCTTCTGCCACTGTCTATGTTCTCATGTTCTTGAATCTTGGAGGGGAGGTTTGTTGGGTTGGGTTGAATTCAGCTTGTGCAGTCTGGGCAATAGTAGTGTAGCAGTGGCTCGGGCTTTGTAGGGAAATAATAGCAGTTCCCTGTTAATGTTGTCATTTCCCTGCCAGAAGGTTCTGAATTTCCAAACATTTCAGAATAAGTGCGCAAGTTTTGAACGTAACAGATGCTTGCCAGGAATCTGCTTGAGCAGCTTGGCATATTGAGTTTTACTTTCAGTGCCATGGGCAAGGGTGGCTGATGGACTCGTGTTAACAGACTTTGATTTTTTTTTAGACTAACATTTAATTGCTTTCAGTCTATATAGGCATTTGATTAAAATGTTTTTATAGCTAGACTATTTGTTAGCGGATTTTGGAGTCACAAGGAACTGCAGATGCTCGAGCCTTGCATTGAACATGAAGTGCTGGACATGAATTCAATTGGTCAGGCAGATCTTTAGACTTTAGTCTTTAAAGATGCAGTGTACAAATAGGCCCTTCAGTCCACCGAGTCTGCGCCGACCAGCGATCACCCTGTACACAAGCACTATCCTACACACAAGGGAAGATTTACAGAGGTCAATTAACCTACAAACCTGCACGTCTTTAGAATGTGGGAGGAATCTGGCGCACCCGGTAAAACCCACGCAGTCACACAGAGAACATACAAACTCTGCACAGACAGCACCTGTAGATAGGATTGAACCTAGGTCTCTGGTGCTGTAAGGCAGGAGTTCTACCACTGTGCCACTGTGCCGACTCTCTGGAGTTACTCCAGCGTTTTGTGTCTATCTTTTGGATAGGTGATGTTTCGGGTCGGGACCCTTCTTCAGACTGGAGAAGGGTCCTGACCCAATAAGTCACTTATCCATGTTCTCTAGAGATGCTGCATGGCCTGCTTAGTTTCGCCAGTAATTTGTGTCTTTTTTGGTATACCAGCATCTGCAGTTCCTTGTATCTCTAAATAGAAAAGGCCCTAAAAATGGCATAGATTGCAGTGCAGTTACTTATGTCAGTTCAGTACAGTGTGGACAAAATACCAACCTTATACGGCCTGCTGATTATATGAGTTGCGGAGTCCAGCCAGTGGACTATCTGTTCATTAACAAGGTGCTTCTACAGGAGATCAAAAATGCAATGGGTAGGATTGATGGAGGAAAATCTGCATGTTTTCCATTGCATGACCCTCGGACTATCTGTATCGGACTTTGCTGGCTTTACCTTGCACTAAATGTTATTCCCTTATCATGTATCTATACACTGTAAATGGTTCGATTGTAATCATGTATTGTCTTTCTGCTGACTGGTTAGGTCGCAACAAAAAGCTTTTCACTGTACCTCAACAGATTATCCTCCAACATTTTCGCCACATCCAATGGCCACATCTTCCCATCTCCTCCCCTTTCGGCTTTCCTCCCTCCGTAACTCCCTGGTCAATTTGTCCTTTCCCATCCAAACCACCTCCTCCTCTGGTACTTTCCCCTGCAACCGCAGGAAATGCTACACTTGTCGCTTTATCTCCCCCCTTGACTCCATCCAAAGACCCAAGCAGTCTTTCCAGGTGAGGCAGAGGTTCACCTGCACCTCCTCCAACCTCATCTATTGCATCCGCTGCTCTAGGTATCAGCTGCTCTACATTGGTGAGACCAAGCGTAGGTTGGCGATCGCTTCGCACAACACCTCCACTCGGTTCGCAATAACCAACCTGATCTCCCTGATCTCCCGGTGGCCCAGAACTTCAACTCCCCCTCCCATTCCGAATCCGACCTTTCTGTCCTGGGCCTCCTCCATGACCAGAGTGACTCCCACTGCAAATTGGAGGAGCAGCACCTCATGTTTCACTTGGGTAGTTTCCACCCCAGCGGTATGAACATTGAATTCTCCAATTTCAGGTAGTCCTTGCTTTCTTCCTCCTTACCCTCCCCTTCCCAGCTCTCCCACAGCCTACTGTCTCCGCCTCTTCCTTTCTTCTTCCCGCCCCCCCCCCCCTCCCCCACCTTCACATGTCTGAAGAAGGGACTCGACCCGAAACGTCACCTATTCCTTCGCTCCATCGATGCTGCTGCCTCACCCGCTGAGTTTCTCCAGCATATTTGTCTACTTTCACTGTACCTCAGTACACATGACAATAAACTGAACTGAAACTAAACTAAACTGAACTGTTTTGTGAGTCAGTTTCAAATAATTTCCCTCAGGCACTAATCAATGCACTTCATCTACAATTATTATCTCCCATCAATATCTATCAGTCTCAACTCATACACTTTGCACTGATGCAACTCTTAAACCGAGAGCACACAGGTCATCTCGCATGTAAAGTATTCAAATATAATAAGCATAAAACCCAAACAAATTGCCCAGCCCCCACTGATACACTTCATAGAACATAGAACTGGAACGGGACCTTCAGCCCACAATGCCTGTGTCACTAATGATGCCAAGTTAAATTGCTGCTTGCACTTGATCCATATCCTTTCATTCCCTGCATAACCCGGTGCCTATCTAAAAGCCTCTTAAACACCACTATCATATCTGTCTCCACCACCATCCCTGGCAGCTCATTCCAGGCACCCACCACTCTCTGTGTAAAAAATATTTTAGTCTTTATTCTTTAGAAGTACATCGTGGAAACAGGCCCATCTGCTCACTGAGTCAACACTGACCAGCAATCACCCCGTACGCTGACACTATACTACACATTAGGGAAAATTTACAACTTCTTACCAAAGCCAATTAATCTACAAACTTGCATGTCTTTGGCGTGTGGGAGGAAACCGGAGCACCCAGAGAAAACCCACATGGTCACAGGGAGAATGTACTAACTCCTTACAGATAGCACCTGCACTCAGGATCGAACCAGAGTCTCTAGAGCTGTAAGGCAGCAAATCCACCGCTGCATCACTATGCCGACCAGGGCCTACCTACATGTGGAGAGGATGTTTCCAGTAATGGGAGAGTCTAGAATCAGAGAGCACAGCCTCAGAATAAATGGACTTGCTTTCAGAATGGAGATGTAGGGGAATTTGTTTAGCCAGGGAACGTTAAATCTGTGGAATTAATTGCCACAGACATCTGTGGAGGTCAAATCAATGGATATTTTTAAAGCAGAGATTGGTCTCAAAGAGTAAGGGTCTCAAATTTTATGGGGAGAAGGCAGGAGAATGAGGTTGAGAGGGAAATATAGATTTTACTTCGGAGTCACGTGAGTGACTACGTGAAGAACCCGCTCAGTGCGCAGGCGCGGCATTACGCCAGCAGTGCAACAGCGGCTTGCAACGGGAGCTAGGCACTCTCGTTACAGCATGAACCGGACCGTCAGGTGAGTACCCTGA
Source organism: Amblyraja radiata (assembly GCF_010909765.2). Taxonomy (NCBI): domain Eukaryota; kingdom Metazoa; phylum Chordata; class Chondrichthyes; order Rajiformes; family Rajidae; genus Amblyraja; species Amblyraja radiata. The sequence goes on along the minus strand of NC_045975.1, from coordinate 28,632,343 downwards.
GGTCGGGTTTTCTTTTACAGGTGAGCCTTTTTCTGCTTGTGTTTTTTACAGGCAGAGAAAAAGGCTCTGGAACAAAACTGTCCCCCGTTTTCCCGTCGGGGAGGGGGGCAGCAACAGGCGGTAGGAGCGACCCGGTGTTCCGTAATTCCCCGACACCGTGCCGAGGCCAGCCCGCTAGTACCTGAAGCAGCGGGCTGGACGCATAGCCACTCGAGAGGCATCCGGCAGGTGTTCCCGATGTCGGACGGGACGTCTCTCCACCCGCACGGGGGGAGAGAGAGCCGCCTGAGCCGCTGGAGCGGCTCACGGAGCAAGTGCCTGCGAGACGCGCTGCTTGAGGGGCGCTATCGCTACTACAAGGCAAAAGCTCCAGAAGAACCTGTCCCCTGCTCGACTCCAGTGGAGGAGCGTTCCATTGCAGGGGGGGCAGCAACAGGCGGTAGGAACAATAACCGGGCGCCCCGCTATCCCCATCACCGCGCCGAGCCCAGTCCCGCTAGTGCCTGAACTGCGGGCTGGATGTCTAGCCATCCGAACAGGCATCCGGCCGGTGGCGTCCGATTCGTCGGACGGGGACATGTCTCCACCTAAATGGAGGAGAGACAGCCGCCTGAGCTGCATCCAACAGCAATTGGAGCAGCTCCAGCGAGATGCGCAGAAAGAGCGCTCTCGCGGAGGGAGGTCAGGCACCCCCTCCACAGTGCCTCATGCACTGCCCTTTGCTCCCTCATTACTGGAGGCTAGCATTGGTGACCAGGGCTGGGCTGGTCTGGAACAGGGGCAGGCGGACGAATTCGGGAGTATGCCAGGGGTGCAGGAACATGAAGAGCTGTTGGGTGTGATGGACCGCTTGTAGCAACCCCACGGGCTGGAGCACCGCTGGAACCAAGAATGGCGGCCAGCATCAACCATTACTGGAAAAGGTGCTCGCTGATGTGCTGAAACAACACAGCACCAGAAAACGGTGAGGCCCTCAAAGTAAAAAGTGTCAACAGCCAAAGCTGGGGGCATGTGGGTCACACATCCAGACCCAAGAACTCAAGCTACAGCGGATCCTAAGGCTCCTGACGTCAGCCATCACAGCCTTTGCTCGTTCCGTGGAGACCACGGAGATGGATACCTGCCAGCAGGATGTGCTGGCATTAATGTGTACCACACAATTTGAGATCAACAATCGCCGGAGGGAAACATAAGACCTGCCCTCAATCCCAAATTTGCTGGCTTGTGTAAAGCCCCAGCTGCGAAGACGGACGCGCTGCCATTTGGGAAAGATTTCAATAACAACTGAAGGAGATGCAGGAAGCATCAAAAACCTTCGGCCTAATGAGGGCAGGCCCCGGGACGAGCAAACCAAGACCTCCGATACCCAAGTGGCAGCACCCCACGGCATCCACCAGTCGACGTCCGCAATATGGGACTGGTGAACGCTTGGGGTCCGCACATTATCCCCAAAGATCTTTCAGATCAGGGCCCGCAGCGGACCCTCTGGAAAATGCGCCTCCCCCCAACATCGCCAGCACGTCAGAACAAAATCTTCAGGAAAATGAAGAAACAGAATCGCCAATAACCATGGAGGTAGGTGGGTCTGGTCCCTACCAGCATATAGAGAATAAGGGTGCTTTATTAACAGGGGGGAGATTACACTTGTTTAAAGAAGCATGGGGTATGGTCACGAGTGACAAGTATATACTCAACAACATTACAGGATATAAAATACAATTCATGTCAGAAAAAACGCCGCCAGTTCAACAATGGCCCCAAAGGGTATTTCTCCCTCCGTCAAAGAGAAACGTGAGGGACAAGCTGAACTGGTGAGACTTATCACAAAGGGGGTCATCAAAAAGACCAAACATGAACCTTTGGAAATTGTATCGAATATATTCACTAAAACCAAAAAAGATGGTGTCTGTCGCATCATCATTGACTTAACATCACTAAACAAATTTGTTAAGTATATACATTTCAAAATGGAGACATATGTTACTGCCAAACAACTGAATTCCAAAGGACACTTCATGGCAAGCATTTATCTTAAAGATGCTTACTATCTAGTACCCATATACAAGGATCATCGCAGATACCTAAAATTTATCTGGATGGTACAAAGCATTGCTCTATGGGCGAACTTCAGCCCAAGATTATTCACCAAAATATTGAACCCAGCCATGGCAATACTAAGAAAACAAAAACATATTGTCATGGCATATCTGGAGGATATTCTCATAGTAGGGAAAACGATGGAATTGGCTGTGGCAGCAGTATCAGCTACAAAACAGCTCCTCGAAACTCTGGGGTTCGTCCTACATCCAGATAAATCTAAGTTGAAGCCATCCACTATCATGGACTACCTGGGCTTCACAATTAACTCAGTCCATATGACTGTTACCTTGCCAAAGGCAAAAATGGTTGAATTAGCACAATCATGCAACAAATTAATGGTCAACGAGCGACCAACTATTCGACAAGTAGCAAGAGTAATTGGGGAAATGGTAGCAGCATTTCCGGCTACACAATTCGGACCTTTGCACTATCAAAAAATTTTACAGAGAGCAAAGGTACGGGCAATAAAACGACATACAGGTCACTATGATCGTGTCATGATCTTACCCACTGAAGCAATATCAGAGCTACAGTGGTGGGCAGAAAACGTTTGGCATAGTTTCAGCCCTATCTTTATCACTAACCCTACTTTAGTTATTCAAACAGATGCCAGTGCTCAAGGCTGGGGAGCGACTAACTCCATATCCAGCACAAATGGTAGATGGACTAAACTAGAGTCATCATTACTACTTACACTGGGCATTAACTATCTAGAGATGTTGGGCGCCTTTTATGGTTTAAAAGCATATGTATCTAATATGCAGCACTTGCATGTTCGGTTACAAATTGATAAATACTACGGTGATGGCTTATATTAACCATATGGGTGGCATAAAATCATTATCATGCGACAAATTGGTCAACATGTTTTGGCAATGGTATGTCGAAAGACATATTTGGCTATCAGCTACTCACCTACCAGGTAAGCTAAACACCCATGCCATGAGAAAATTAAACGCCAGGGTTGCAAGTTTGAACAGACCTTACCTGGAACTGGGATTGTCCAAACAAACCATCACCACCATGTCGGCATCCCTTCGAACATCCACCAAGAGGCAGTACTTAACCAGCATCAAAACAGGGAGAAGTACTGCCAGGAAACATGGACAACATACGCAACAGCTACAGCCACCAACATACTGGAGTTCCTGGCCATCTACACCACGATGTAGGGATCAGCTACAGTGCCATCAACACAGCGCAGAGTGCTCTTTCTGCTTATCTCAAACCAGCGGCAGGACAACAGGCGATGGGATCCCATCCACTGGTGGTAAAACTGATGAAGGGCATTTACAATATCAAGCCCTAAGCCCAGGTATACCCATATTTGGGATATCAGTGTGGTCCTGACATATCTCAGGGAATGGCCACCAGCCAGATCCCCCGGCCTCGAGCAAGCTACACTAAAGACGCTTAGGTTGATGGCACTTGTATCCGCTCAGAGGGTCCAGTCACTACACCTATTGCGACTGGACAACATGATCACAGCTCCAGACCAGATCTGTCGTTATCCAGCGACTGGTCAAACAGAGCAGACCAGGAACACCTAATCCAGTCGTGGCTTACCCACCAGAACCACGGTTATGTGCCATGACCTACCTACTATCCTACATAGACACAACCAGAATATTCGAGGGAGATGAAAAGCCTTGTGGGTCAGTCACAAAAACCTTATGGTGGGGTACGAGCCAAACCATTGCGAGATGGCTCAAGCAGGTGCTAGAAACTGCTGGGATAAACACTAACATGTACAAATTTTATTCCACCAGGGCAGCATCCATGTCGACGGCTAAAGAATGGACATGCCTATACACCACATACTGGCTACAGCAGGATGGTGGGAAGGGAAAAGACCGTTCAGAAATTTTATAATAAGCCGTTGGCAAAACCCGGTTTATTTGCAGTAAAGATTTACGAACTGCAAATATTTAATTTAAGCCCAGGGGAGCAACTTAATTCTTTGTTGTTATTGTTTAAAAAATACCATTGTGTTTTTCTACAAATAGACTCATTGGTTCATTACGATAACACTTCCTCCCTCAAGAACTTCGGCAGTGAGTGAAATGAAACTGTTACACGGTTTGAAATCACAGAGCTTTGAAATCTTCACGTAGTCACTCACGTGACTCCGAAGTAAAATAGTAAGATTAAACGAGAACTTACCAGTTTGAAGTTTGATCTGTATTTTATGAGGAGTTACGATGAGGGATTACGTGCCCTCCGCTCCCACCCTCATTATATGGATCAAACTAATAAATTGATGTCTCCTTATCTTTACTATGTTTACTTCAAAATAACTGTGTCTATCTGTGATTCCACACCGCTGCTTGGAAGTATGCCGCGCCTGCGCACTGAGCGGGTTCTTCACGTAATCCCTCATCGTAACTCCTCATAAAATACAGATCAAACTTCAAACTGGTAAGTTCTCGTTTAATCTTACTATTAGTCATGATTGAATGGCGGAGTAGGCTGAATGGCCGAATTCTGCTCTTTGGTCTTTTGATCTTATGGTCTTATGGAATGCAGTTAGAGCTTCAATGGAAATCTTGCTTGAGGGTGGTACATGCAACAATGATTCTAATACTAACACTGAAGGAATCCCTTTGTACCTTTTGGAGCCTGGGTCTAGAGAATGGCTTTGGGGCAAAAACTCCTTACTGGTGTTCCTCATCATCTTGAAGCCAATGGTTTTCAACCAGTTCCATGCCAACTGCAGAGTATAGAAGTTGGGAGGTCATGTTGCAGTTATAGAAAACTTTGGTGAGGCCACATTTAGAGCATTGTGTTCGGTTTTGGGAACCATCTTATAGGAAAGATGCTGTCGAGCTGGAAAGGGTGCAGAGAAGTTTAACGAGTTTAACTTTTTTACACAAAGGTTGAGGGTATATTGAATGAGCTGCATGAGGAGGTTGTTGAGGCAGGTACTATTGAAGTTTAAGAAACATTTAGACAAGTACCTGAATAGGATATGTTTAGAGAGATATGGGCCAAACACAGGCAGGTGGGACTAGTGTAGATGGGGTATGTTTTTCGCCGTGGGCAAAGTGGGTGGGAGGGCTTGTTCCCATTTCACGCCTCCATGGTGCCGACCTGGGCCCCAGCCGTGGGCTCCGTCAGCCGTTCCGCTGACCCGGACTGCAACCTGCGAGGCCCTGGCTGGGCACCGATCACATGCGGCTAAGGGGCAAATGCAGGCAAATGGGACTCGTCCAGAACCTAGTTGTCATGTACAAAGTGGATTGGCTGCTTGATTAGTATGGGCGTCTGGGGTTATGTGGAGAATGCACGAGAGTGGGGTCGAGAGGGAAAGACCAGCTATGATTGAATGGGGGAGTAGACCTGCTGGGCTGAATGACCTCATTCTGCTCCTAAAAACGTTGAACTTGTGAACCCCAATAACGACACACCCACTTCCCCATCCATCTACATGATGCTCCCTGCAGTTGTTGTCTCTTCAACATCATTCTTTGTATCTCACTACACCATGTGGTGAGGTTACACTTTCGAGCAGCTTGGTGGGGTGAGGAGATATGCAAAAGTTGCAAGCTTATACCATACTGGCATTACCACTTCGAGAGAATGCAAGCTCTACTAACTATTAATACTTTGGTGACTCAATTTTACAATAGCGTTTCGTCCAATAGTGATTGAATGCTCTCAGAGTGTCGGGCATGCCAGCACCACAGAGGTTAAAGAGATACTCTCTATAAATTGGCACTGTGGATGGCAGCTATGCCTGATACGCTGGCCTGCCAGCTGGAAAAAATATATTCACTCAGGACTTACCCTGAGAGGCATCGAACCTCCTGGTGCTGCTTCCTCCAGGATGCTGATCACCATTGAAAACAATCTGCTGTCTAACCTGCCCTGTTAATCAGCAGGATAGCATTCCTCAGTCTGGGAAAACTCTGTGGGAAAGCCTTTCATCTGAAATAATTTCCATTCCACTCTGGCTTCCTTTTCAAATTAAAATAAACAATACAATAGACACACACTCACACATCATTGTATAATATGGCCTATCCTTGCCATGGCAAATATCCATAGCCTTTACAGCCAGACCTTGTCTAATCAAGAACGTGCTGCCACATTATCACATAAAATGTAACATGAAATGTCTACCTACCATAAAACAATTCATTCTTATTAATGAAATAAAAATGAACTGCCGATGCGGGTTTACCAAAGAAAGGCACAAAATACTGGAGGAACTCAGCGGGTCACTAGATAACATGGATAGGTGGCGTTATGGGTCGGGACCCTTCTTTGGACTTCAGAATTGAGTCCAAAGAAAGGCCCTGACCCGAATTATTGCATTTTCATGTTCTCCAGAGATGCTCCTTGACCTGCTAAGTTGCTCCAGGATTTTGTGTCTTTATTCTTATTAAATTTGTCTTAATGTCATAGTAATGTGGCCAAGAGTTATTTAGATTTAAGGATAACTTCAGATATGGGACCTTAATGAAAGTTAGGACAGAATTGGCTTGGGTGATATGTCTATCAACCATAGTACAATTTATTATTTTAATTTTTTTAAATGTAATAGGAATGTAGGTGAGATTACTTGAATGACTGTTAAAATACAAGTACGTGCTATAACGCTGGGATAAGCGCTCAAACAAGAAAACCAAGCCCCATGACAAAGTAGTATCTAAACTATCTATACACAATTATGTTATAGGACATAAACTAACTTCATATTCAGTAATAAGCTATGTACATGTTATCAAACACACAAGCTAAAAGTTTAATGCCAATGCCACATGAGAATCCAAAATGCCTTTACATATTTCAACTATGGGGCAACAAAAAGTAGGCGTAGATGCCAGTGTATCACTGGAGTTCTCAAGTGGGCACTTCTTTTCACTGGTGTGTCATTGAGTAAGGCCCATGACATCTCGGGAAGGCTTATTATGAAGCCAGTATAACTTCAGTTACAGAAGCAAAAACTGCAGATGCTGGTTTATACCTAAGTGCTGGAGTAACTCAGCGGCTCAGGCAGCATCTCTGGAGAAACAGAATGAGTGACATTTCAGGTCTTCTGATTGTCAGCTTACTTCATTTATAGTACCTTAAGCTGACAGGGGTGATAGTGTGTGTTGAGAATGATGAGAGACATGTTGTGTCATCTAGATTAAGGACTGCAATGAATGGATAACTGCAGCATTTATTGCTATGGGAAAGGTTCCTCCAAACAACCAAAGTAAGTGTATATCTATGAAATCATATTTGGAGTGTTTAGTTTAGTTTGGAGAAATAGCATGGATACAGGCCCTTCAGCCCACTGAGTAAATACTGACCATCGTTCACCCCATACACTAGTTCTATCCTACACACTAGAGACAATTTACAGAAGCCAATTTACCTACAGACCCTGCACGTCTTTTGAATGTGGGAGGAAACCGGAACACCCGGAGAAAACCCATTCGGTCACAGGGAGAACGTGCAAACTCCGTACAGACAGCACCCATAGTCAGGATCGAACCTGGGTCTCTGGCCCTGTAAGGCAGCAACTTTACCGCTGCGCCACTGTGCCGCTCTGCTTAGCCTTGGAGACCAGCTACAAAAATGTTTGAAGAATGGTTGGGGAAATGAGCGGAGAACTGGTAGATGAACGTAAACAAACCCGCACTCAAGCACACGAGGGATTAGGAGCAGGACGATGGATTACAAAATAAATGGGGGGGAAATACTAACAGAGGTGGAGAGAGCAAGGGGTCTGGGAATCAGAATAGCTGGCTCCTTCGAGGTAACCTGCAAGTTTTGGTGACCGACAAGTAACAAACGTGATACCAAGTGGCCACAACATAGAATGAAGTGTGGATCGGCAACAGCGATTCTGTTATTATGCCGAGTACTGTACTACTTAGGTTGCACCTGGAGGATTGCATGCATTACTGAAACACGCACCACAAAAATGTAAACAAATGTAAAGAGAATGAACATGATAGGGGAATGAAAGAAGAAAACATATGGGGAGAGGCTCCGTTCTTATTGGAGAGGAAAAGAATGAAAACGGATATAGCTGAGATTTTTAAATGAATAGGGCTCAGGAATGTGAAGGGTCAGTTGGGGCTGTTTGACTTGGCACGAGACCACAGAATAAAGGGACATAAACACTGGCTGAGAAGGGAGCGATACAGGCAGGATACTGAGAGGGTGGTCAGGTTTTGGAATCGCTTACTGAGGGAGGCGAGCAGGTTAAATCTTTGAGGAAAAATAAGACAGATAGTTAAAGAGAAACATATTTTTGGATAAAGCAGCTTGGGGGCAGCAAGAAAACCAAGCATGCCATCACATCATCACTGCTTCCTGATTTAGGGCTTGAGTAGATATTGAAAATAATTTATTCAGCCCAAGCTCAGGATGCTTTTCTTTATGTTGAAAATCCACACTTAAAGTCAGGTAAACATAATCAAATTCTCCATCACCAGAAACATTGTAGCAGATTCTTTATTTAAAAAAAAATCTGAATCTGATAAAAAATCAAATTGCCGCGACAGGGTGAAATTAACATCTAGAGTAATATGTGATCTTATCAAGTGGTGGAGGTTAAGTGGAAGTTTATGATCTGATGTTAACTAGTGTCACTGCAGGATTGCAACATACTATTATCTTCCTTTCTATCCAACTTACTGAATCTTTTCACCTCCTCAATATTTTTTGTGTTCTTTCTAATCTCCCAATGATGCCATTGTCCAACATTCAATGGAGGCTCTTTGACTTCAATCTGCAGATTAGAAGATGCGGCATTTATCACTTTCATTTTCATTATTCAGTATTATATTATTATTATTTTTGGGGGGTGCGGCAATCATGCTGTATGACTAGACTACGGGCGGCACGCTGGCGCAGCGGTAGAGTTGCTGCCTTACATTGCCAGAGATCCGGGTTTGATCCTGACTATGGAGGAAACCGGAGCACCCGGAGAAAACCCACGCGGTAACAGGAAGAATGTACAAACTCCGTACAGACAGCATCCGTAGTCAGGATCGAACCCGGGTCAGTAAGGCAGCAACTCTACCGCTGCGTTACTATGCCGCCCTGGTCGTATAATAAAATATAAATGTTCATAAGTTGATATGTTCATAAGTTGTAGGAACAGAATGAGGCCATTCAGCCCATCAAGCTTACTGCGCCATTCAATCACGGCTGATCTATCTTTTTCTCTCAACTCATTCTCCTGCCTTCTCCCCATAACCCCTGACACCTGTTCTAATCAAGAATCTATCAATCTCCACCTTAAAAATATCCATTGACGGGCTCCACATCTTTCTGTGACAATGAATTCCACTGATTTACCACCCTCTGACTACAGAAATTCCTCATCACCTTTTTAAAGGTACGTCCTTTTATTCTGAGGCTATGGCCTCTGGTCCTAGACTCTTCCACTAGTGGAAACATCCACTCCACCTCCAACCTATCCAGGCCTTTCACTATTCAGTAAGTTTCAATGATGTGCCCATTCATCCTTCTAAACTCTAGTGAGTGCAGGCCCAGAGCTGTCAAATGTTCATCATATGTTAACCCAATCATTCCTGGGATCATTCTCGTAAACCTCCTCAGGACTCTTGCCAAGATATGGGGCCCAAAGCTGCTCAATACTCTTAATACGGCCTGACTAGTGCCTTATAAAGCCTCAGCATGACATCCTTGTTTTTATAATAATAATAATAATAATGGATGGGATTTATATAGCGCCTTTCTAATACTCAAGGCGCTTTACATCGCATTATTCATTCACTCCTCAGTCACACTCGGTGGTGGTAAGCTACTTCTGTAGCCACAGCTGCCCTGGGGCAGACTGACGGAAGCGTGGCTGCCAAGTTATCTTTTAGAGAATCCTACACCAGCATTCCCAAGTCTCTTTGCACCTCTGATTTCTGCATTCTCTCTTCATTTAGAAAATAGTCTATGCCTTTATTCCTACTACCAAAATGTATGACTCCACATTTTGCTATGCTGTATTTCATCTGCCACTTCTCTGCCCACTCTCCCAACCTCCCCAAGACTTTCAGCAGAATCCTTGCTTTCTCTATTCTAACTGCCCCTTCACCTATCTTTGTATCATCTGCAAGCTTGGCCAAAAAGCCTTCGATTCCCTCATCCAAATCATTGATATACAATGTGAAGCATAGTGGCCCCAGCTCTGAACCCTGCTGAACACCGCAAGTCACTGGCAGCCAACTAGAAAAAGCCCTCTTTATTCCCACTCTTTGTCTTCTGCCATGCAGCCAACCTACTATCCATGCTCCTATCTTCCCGCTGATACCATATCTAAGGAACAGGAATAAATGACTCAGTAACAGCTTCTTCACCTCTGTTATCAGACATATGAATGATCCTTCCATAAGTTAGGATACTGTCCAGATTTTCCAACCTGCTTTATTGAACTTTTTCTATGGAACTGCAATGCTACAACACTAAGAAAGTTGTACGCTGAAAAACTAGTGACTGTTTCTACTATTGGAAGAGTCTAGGGCCAGATGTCATAGCCTCAGAATTAAAGGAAGTTCCTTTTGGAAGGAGATGAGAAGGAATTTCTTTAGTCAGAGGGTGGTGAATCTGTGGAATTCTTTGCCACAGGAGGCTGTGGAGGCTATGTCAATGGATATTTTTGTGGCTGAGATAGGTAAATTCTTGATTAGTACGGGTGTCAGGGGTTTTGGGGAGAAGGCAGGAGAATGGGGTTAGGAGGGAGAGATAGATTAGCCATGATTGAATGGCAGAGGGTACTTTATGGGCCGAATGGCCAAATTCTGCACCTATTACTTATGACCTTATGACCTTATGAAACTATATCCTGAACTCATTTATTTTTCTCTGCGCTCTACCTGTTACACTTGTGTTTAGCTTGATTGTACTCCTGGATAGTGTTATCTGATGTGATTGAATAGCACGCAGTTAAAGTAGCTGATGACACATACGCTCATTGGAAGGACCTTTGAAGTTGCTTCTCTCCAATTTTCTCCTCAGTAGTTTCTCAGAACTTCGACATCGGACCTTGCTCCGTAGAGAGAGATTATCCAGTGTAGACCAACACAGGGCTTTGGAAATATTGATCTATGGATCCCTGTAGTATATGAATAAAAGTAGTTTCATGTGCATTAAAATGTCAAATGCTAGTTCTGATAGAAGTCAAAGCAATGGGGTAGTTGTCTTCGTTAAAATTGTAAATTGTTCCTAGTGTGTAGGATAGTGCTAGTGTAGGGGATCGCTGGTCAGCACGGATTCGTTGGGCCGAAGGACCTGTTTCCACGCTGTATCTCTAAAGTGTAAAGTATAAAGTATAGGTTTTGATCATGAAGTCCACTAATTATGAAGTGCTGCTTGAGGTGCTATATAGGGGGAGAGCTTATACAATGAAATTTACAGTAATTACATATTTTTCTTGCAGTTATAGCTAATTGCATTTGCAACAATGGCATTACATATATAATGAATATATGCTGCTGTAATATTAATCAAATGGATTGTATTTTGTTCGGAAAGTAGCAGTGCGGGGAGAGGTATGCTGCTCCTAAACCTGCCATGGGATTAAAGGAAAAGTGATTTTGCAAAGCAAGCCCAGGTAGCAATCAATATTTAACGAACTACTGAAAGCAAAGTATTTTCTAACAGACAAAGTGAAGCTGGTTTGACTAACGACCTAATGGATTTGCTAATGCCTGCACTTGACATGTTTTGTGTGCCTTGAATTTATTTGATCTTCAGCTCTTCTAGAGAGTGGATCACTTAATCTGCCAGAAAGAGAGGCTTTCACCTCGAACAAGCTTGTACTGGCCAGTTAAAGTAACCAGTTTCCCTCAGTAAAAACAGCTTTTTTTCCACGAGTAGTAGCTCTACTCAATAACCAACAATCTGTGGCCTCCTTTTGCTCTGGTATTTTATGTAATTCACATGTTTAATCGATAATGTTTTATAATTAATGTTTAACGTTTTAAGTGTCATTCCTAACTGTCACTGTATGTCATGTTGTCACTTGGGGGCGGAGCACCAAGGCAAATTCCTTGTATGTGAATACTTGGCCAATAAACTTATTCATTCATTCATTCATTCATTCATTCATTCATTAACGTTCATCATGCATGTTTAGTTTAGTTTAGAGATACAGCGTTGAAACAGGCCCTTCGGCCCACCGAATCCACGCCGACCAATGATCACCCGCACATTAGTTCTATGTTATCCCAGTTTCGCATCCTACACACCAGGGGCAATTCACATGACAATTAACCTACAACCTTGCCGCCATAGAAATGTGGGAAGAAACCGGAGCACTGGGAGAAAACCCATGCGGTCTCAACTAATCTGTTGGTCTGCTGAAAGAAAGATTGTTCCGTTTTGAGATATATGATAATATAACACTCTTGACTTTTGAGAACGTACAAATTCTGTATAGTCGTGTTCGGACCAGGGTCTCTGGTGCCACTTTGCCGTCCATAACTTGAATTATTCACCCTCAACTTGATTGATGACAGATTCACCAAGACTGAATCACTCCAACAACATTGGGAGACTACCCAATGAATGGACGTTCTCTAATATTAGGTAACCTCTACAAACCCCTTTCCCCTCACCACCCCCTCCCTCCTTGCAACCCTTTCTCCACTAAAAGTTGATTAACCAGTTCCACAATTTGTAACAATGTATCCCTCTTGAGATCACCCCATCCCTAGCTAACAAGCAGCCTATCAGGGAACCTCCCCGCCTGAGGTCATCTGTTGCGGGGCCTGGTTGGTCCTGGTCTTTTCTCTCCCCCGCCACCGCTCCCCACAATCAGCATGAAGAGGGGACCCGACCCATCATGTCACCTATCCATGTTCTCCAGTGATGCTGCCTGACCCGCCGAGTTACTCCAGTTACTATTTTGTGTCTATCTTTGGTATAAACCAGTCCCGGCAGATCATTTTTATTTCATTTAAACTTGGGGTTGATCCAGATACACACGTGTCAGGGTAAAATAAAACAAACTAATGGCCTTGCTAATGTCTCTTGAGTCTTCCCACAGAACCAGGGCCACCAGTCTCTCGGGGAGTATTGTAATGAAGACCAGGTGATTTGATAATGGTTTAGATGCAGCAATGTATCAGGGCATTGTTGAGATTGAATGAAATTCTACCAGTATTAAAATATTCAGTCTCTAACAGTCTCTTTTGGAGGGGTCCTTGGCGCAGCAATAGAGTTGGCCTTATAGCACCAGCGACCTGGGTTCAATCCTGATGACGGCTGCTGTCTGTACAGAGTTTATATGTTCTCTCTGTGACAGCGTGGGTTTTCCTCAGGTGCTCCGGTTTCCTCCCACGCCCTAAAGACATACAGGTTTGTAGATTAGACAAAAGTGCTAGAGAAACTCAACGGGTGAGGCAGCATCTATGGAGCGAAGGAAAAAGGCAACGTTTCAGGCCGAAACCCTTCTTCAGACTCGAAACGTTGCCTCTTTCCTTCACTCCGTTGATGCTGCCTCACCCGCTGAGTTTCTCCAGCACTTTTGTCTACCTTCAGTTTTCCAGCATCTGCAGTTCCTTCTACGTTCTACAGGTTTGTAGATTAATTGGCTTTCATGTAAAAATTATAAATTGTTCCTAGTGTAGGATAATGCTAGTGTACAGTGATCGCTGGTCAGCGTGGACTCGGTGGGCCGAAGGGCCTGTTTCCACCTCTATCTCCAAAGGTTAAAGTCTGAAGTATCTCTAAAATAAAGAAAGACAGAACACCAGACATGTGAGAATGTTACTATGCTCCTCTGTTCCTCATTAGGACGATTGTAAACTGTCCCTAGTGTGTAGGATAGTATTAGTAGGCCAAAGGGCCTGTTTCCACACTTTATCTCTAAACTCAAGTAAAGTAAAGTTAAGTCAACTCTAAACATAGCCCTGATGTCTCCCAAGCTATTGTGCATTTTTGAGACAGGTCAGTCATCTGAAATCAAGGAAAACATTCAGCAAACACAAGCGCAAGTCTTTGATGTAATCGCACCCTGTAAACATCATTGATATTTGAAAGATTTTTAAACAGGTTTCGGTATTTTTGATTCAATCCGGCACAAGGCCGGTGATGCACCTTTGCCAATTTGTAAGGACGAGGGATCCATCAACAAAAGAGTCTCATCACGCACTGTGTCACACCCAGATACACAGCCATGTAACACAATAACCAGGATCGCCCCATGTCACAATAATCACATAGATTTTTGATTTCATTTCCTGCAGCAATTTGCCCTTGAGGAAATAAACATTACTGATATGATTTGTAAACCACATTGCTGACAACCGCCCAAAATGTTGTTGAGGAGATTACAGCATGCGATGGAGAACTAAGCATTGAAAGTCTTTCTCCTTGAATTAAGAGTAGTCACTGAGTGTTCTCGATACAGACGCAAAATGCTGGAGCAACTCAGCAGGTCAGGCAGCATCTCTGGAAAAAAGGAATAGGTGAGGTTTTGGGTCAAGGCCCATCTTCAGACAGGGGAGAGGGAAACTAGAGGTATGAAAAGGTGCAGAACAAATCCGAGCCGGCATCGAGAACTCAGGAAAGGTGGAGCCAACAGTGGGCTTTTCTTATCAATCAATCAATTTTTATTTACATAGCACATTTAAATCAACTCATGTTGAACCAAAGTGCTGTACATAGAAGAATTTGGGTTGCCATACATCCATGGAGATAAGCATACGTCTAGTTTCCCTGTCTCCTGACTCTCAGTCTTAAGAAGGGTCTCGACTCAAAACATCGTCTATTCCTTTTCTCCAGAGATGCTGCCTGACCCGCTGAGTTACTCCAGCATTTTGTATCCATCTTTGGTGTAAACCAGCATCTGCAGTTCCTTCCTACATTGAGAGTCCTGAGCTTGTCAAATAGTCTTTACAATCAAGAGCTTCATCCAAATATAGTTTCAAAATTGGCAAGATTGGCTCAACTATTAAAATCCCAAGGGATTTGTTTCCCCCAAAAAACAAAGGTAATCTGTGGGTACATTGCACGCAGGGCGGCACAGTGGCACAGCTGGTAGAGCTGCTACCTCACAGTGCCAGAGCCCGGGTTCCATCTTGACTATGGGAGCTGTCTGTAGGGAGTTTGTATGTTCTCCCTATGATTGCATGGGCTTTCTCCCGGTGCTCCGGTTTCCTCCCGCATTCTCTGAGCACCTTTTAAATGAACTAAAAATTGCACATTTCTCAATTGACACTCCTTAAATTAGTGATAAGTGTTTCTGGCAGATGATGCACCGCGCCAGAAGTGTGGGATTTGAAAATATTCCCTGAAGCAACTTCCTTAAGGCTCACTGTTTCAAAAGCATTGCATTTTGACCCAGGGTGGGATTGTCAACATATATCAGTGGAAGGTTGTAAATTGCTGAATGCCAGGAATGTGATCTAAAACCATTGACAACTTGAAACCGGAGCACACCTTGGGATTTGAACTCAAATATTGGCTTTGATTTTGTGTTCCCCCTGAAAGTACAGTGCCTACTGTTCGCTGTGGCTGAACATTGTCCTGGGATTTTCATCGCAGTTTAGGTGCAGACTTGCTGACATCTGTCTTCTGATCTGGCGAGGCATTTCCCCCCTGGGGCTAATCTGTGACAAGGCACGCTGGAAGCTAAACTTGATCTCCCCTGAAAACAGGCATAAGGGACCGTGATGTGTGTCTATCCTGTGCTAATGGCATGTTGACCTCTGCTTCCTACTCATTGTCAAGGTTGCCGTGTGTGGATGCTTTCCAGGCGCTTGCTGAGAGAGCAGTGGGAAGAGGTGTCGAGTTCACCGCCAGGAGCACAGCTCCAGAAATACTTGCCCAGCACAGGAAAACCTTTAATGATACAGCGGATGTCCTTGTAGGCAGATGCAAACTCAAATGCCATATCCTGCTGCCACTTTCCCTGCTAACCAGAGACTGCTCGGTTCACCATCACAGCCCCTCATGAGGCTACAAACAAAACAATCAGGACTCCACATAACAGCCATTTGACACAAAACATGGGAGAGTCTAGGACTAGAGGGCACAACCTCAGAATAACAGGACGTTACTTTAAAAAGGAGATGTGGATAAATTTATTTAGTCCGACATTTTCGCCACCTACAACGGGATCCCACCATAAATCACATTTTCTCATCTATACCTCTTTCTGCTGTCCGCTGGGACGATTCACCTCCGCAACTCCCTGGTTCACTCATCCCTTCCCAACCAAACCATCCCCTCCTCAGGAACTTTCCCCTGCAACCGCAGGAGATGCAACTCCTGTCCCTGTATCTCCCCCCTCGACTCTGTCCAGGGTTCCCGACCGCCCTTTCAGGTGAGGCAGCGGCTCACTTGCACCTCCTTCAACCTCTTCTACTGTTTGTGTTGTTCTTGGTGTGAGCTCCTACAGTATATATTGGTGAGACCAAGGTACACAAAAATGCTGGAGAAACTCAGCGGGTGCAGCAGCATCTATGGAGCGAAGGAAATAGGCAACGTTTCGGGCCGAAACCCTTCTTCAGACCAAGCGCAGACTTACCGATCGTTTTGCTGATCACTTATACTCAGACTGTCTTGGCCTAGGCAATCTCTCAGTTTCCAAACATGTCAACTCCCCTTCCCATTCCCATACTGACCTTTCTCCCCTTGGCCTCCTCCACAGTCAGAGTGGGGCCACACGCAAATGTGAGGAACAACACCTCATATTTCGCTTGGGTAGCTTACAACTCAGCGGTATGAATATTGATTTATCTTATTTTAAGTAACCCCACCTTTCCCCCCCCCGCCCCTCACCCATCCAACACACCAGTTCCACTGCTTGCACCCGCCCCTCACCCATCCAACACACCAGTTCCACTGCTTGCATCCTTTTATACCTTTGTTATCACCTCTTCCCCAGCCAACAATGGGCCATGATGGTCTCCACATTTCGTTGGTCGTCTGTTACTGGCCCTGCTTTGTCTGGCACTTTCTTACCTCCAGTTCTCTCCCCTCTACTTTCAGTCTGAGGAAGGTTCCAGATCCGAAACGTCGCCCATCCTTTTTCTCCGGAGATGCTGCCTGACCCGTTCAGTTACTCCAGCACTTTGTGTCTATCTTCCATTTAAGACGAAAACTTTGAAAATAAAGTTCATATGCCATAGGAGCAGAAATAGGTCATTTGGCAAATCAAGTCTACTCCGCCATTCAATTGTGACTGACCTTTGTTTCCCTCTCAACTCCATCCGCCCGCCTTCTGCCCGTAACCTTTGATATTCTTACTAATCAAGAAACTGTCAATCTCTGCTTTAAAAAATACCCAATGACTAGTGTTGTACCCCATGTTTTGTTTTGAAGCCAATTTCCAGAAGCTAATTTTCAGAAGCCAATTAACCTACAACCCCACACATCTTTGGGAGGAAACCCGAACACCCAGAGAAAACCCATGCAGCCACAGGGAGAATGTACAATCTCTGCACAGACAGCACCTGTAGTCGGGATCAAACTCGGGTCCCTAATGCTGTAAGGCAGCAACTCTACCGCTGCGCCACCTTATTATTCTGGTGTAGTTTCAGTATTGCTGCTCCCATTTAGCCAGGCCCATCGAACCACTTGTCATTGTTCTCTATGCTAGCCGCAGCCCATGCATCGAGATTTAAGCCTCCAAGCCAACAAAGAAGTTAGGTTTAGTTTAGTTTAGTTTGTTATTATCTCCCGTATCGAGGTACAGTGAACAGCGCCCGTAGTCAGGATCGAACCCGGGCCTCTGGCGCTGTGGGGCAGCGGCTCTACTGCTGCGTCACTGTGATGCGCAAACGCTGGATTTGAACCTCCCATTTGAGGAATGTTTATCAATAATATGCATGGACGAGTGGAAGTTTCTTACAATCACAGTCGGGTATAACTTTGGAAATCCCTGGCATGCCTGGCACAATAGTAAAAGTGTCGTTTCACAAGTGTTCTGTCATTTTTGACCAGAAACAGGGAAAATGGGAAAGCCTCTTGGTGTGTTTAACAGTGTTAATGGCGTACATCCAGTGGTGGAGGTCTCCCTCAATGTCCTTCACAAACATTGATAGCATCTTGTCAGGCGGAGTGTACTTGGAGAAAGATGTTGCTGCAGCTGATGTTCATAAGTGATGGAATTAATCACAGCTGTTGGAAGCGGTGCCACTGGTGGCTTGAGTCACTGGGTTAACATGCAGCCTTTGATGCAGGAGCAGTTCTCATTCACTAATGCCCCGCGATCACTGCTCCTCCGCACACAAACCTTTTCTTTGAAGGAGAAAAAAAGCCAGGCTGCGGCTCCGATCGACCCTGATGGGAGGCCGTACGCATTTTATTTTCCTTTGCGATTACCCTCGGAGTTGCCGGATTAAGGTGGGGGAAATGAGGAAGATTGCAATCCATCCCTGCTTCTTTCTGGCAGGCAGCTTTGGCAGTGATGGAGCTGGAGAAAGTAAACAAAAAGACCGTTGCCACATTGCTGTCGGCAGTGACATGGGCTTTTGAAACCAGATTATTTTTGGAAGCATTTTAGAACAAAACAGATGGTGATGTAAGGTCATGCAGCTTTATAAAAGCCTGTCTAAGCAGGTTGGTGCCTGTCGAAACTTGTTTAGGCGACTCATTTTAGCGTGCTTGATACACTGATATTGGTGGGTTAGGATATGAGCAAAGTAACACAGATGGCAAACTACCAGTTGTTTTCAATCAGTTTCAGAGAGACTGGAGATCACCTATAACTGTGTCTAAAGTTCACCAAGCAATGTGAAGTTCCAAAAGGTGAAGGAAGCACTGGCTGCTTTTTTTTTCTCTCTTTCCCTCTTGCTCTCTGCACTCTTGTGGATTGTTGGTGCATGAATGTGGTCAAGACTTTTTTATTTGTTTGAACAGCTGCAGAGATGTGTCTGTTCTGCTTTTACTGGCGTTAAAATTGTTCGACCACAAGCCGGGCTAGAACTTGTGATGCACGTAGGCACGCGGACGGGCGTGCGGCTGTGCAGTACACCCGGACCTGTGGGAGGGTTGTGGTATCTTTATAAGGACGTCGAGCGCAAGGCGTTGGAAACCATCAGAGCTTCGTTCTCCGGGCCGGCAGTATTACACAGGCCTGCCCTCCCTTCATTCCCACCATTGACTCCATTTACACCTCATGCTGCCTCAGAAATGCAGCCAACAGCCTGTTTAACAATCCCGATCCAGAATGTCACCTATCCAGGTTCTCCAGAGATCCCTGGGTGGGGTCAAAATCTGATCCCAGCTCCTGTGGTCCTTTAGACTCACCAAGGGCAAGTTTCCCATTTTCCCTTTAAATATAGAGTCATAGTTACAGCAAGCAAACTGGCCCATTGACTCAAATTACCCACACCAGTCAACATGTACCATCTACACTAGTCCCATCTGCCTGAGTTTGGCCCATATCCCTGCCTTAACTACCTCCTCTGGCAGCTCGTTCCATACACCCACCACCCTTTATTTGTGAAAGTTACCTGCCAGATTCCTATTAAATTGATCCACCTTCACCTTAAACCTCTGTCCTCTGGTTCTCGATTCCACTACTTTGGGCAAGAGGCTCTGTGTGTTTACCTGATCTATTCCTCTCATGATCTTTACCTGATCTATTCCTCTCACCCCTCAACCTCCTGCGCTCTATGGAATAGAGTCCTAGCCTGCTCAACCTCTCCCTGTAACTCAGGCCCTCAAGCCCTGGCAACATCCTCGTAAATCTTCTCTGTACCATTTCCAAAATGACAACATCTTTCCTGCAATATGGTGCCCAAAACTGAACACAATACTCTAAAGGCGGCCTCACAAACATCTTATACAACTGCAACATGACCTCCCAACTTCTATACTCCATGCTCTGACTGATGAAGGCCAATGTACCAAAAGCCTTTTTGACCAACCTGTGATGCCAACTTCAAAGAACTATTTACCTGCACTCCTAGATCCCTCTGCTCTCCGACACTCCCCAGAGCCCTACCATTTACTGTAGGTCCTGCCAATGTTAGTCCTTCCAAAGTGCAACCCCTCACTTTTCTCTGTAGTAAATTCCATCAACCATTGATCAGCCCACCCGACCAACCGATCGAGATCCTGCTGTAATTCTTGACAACCATTTTCACTATCTACAATGACACCCACTTTTGTATCATCTGCAAATTTGCTGATCCTGCCATGTATGTTCTCATCCAAATAATTGATTATAGATGACAAACAGTAATGGGCCTAGCACCGAAAACTGCGGTACACCACTAGTCACAGGCCTCCAGTCCAAGAAGCAACTTTCCACCACCATCCTCTACTTCCTTCCATGAAGCCAATTTTCTATCCATTCCACTATCTCTCCTAGATTCCCATGTGTAAATACGCTCTTCTAAAGCTTACCTCCCTAGTCTAGTTCAGTAAAAAACACTGACTCAAGCACTGGACCAACTAAACTTTATTTTTAGATTGAACAGCAAATTCCCCTAAACCACCGCAGGTTCAATCCTTGTCTCTGCCTGGCCAAGCCCTTTAGCCTCATGCAAGCAGACACACTCCAAAGGGTTACGCAGTCCCAAGCGCTCCTCCAGAAGATCGACATCGATCGAAAATTGGACTACCTTTTATAGGTCCACGAATCTTGAGGGGCCGAACTACATAGGGGTGGTCTCTTTACAGTCCAATCAAACATATTAATTACATCAATAATTTATTGACAGTTCCCCAAACTAATTACAGAGTCTTCCATACAATGTTTCTGGCAGAAGCTTCTGGAAGGAAGCTAACTAACTGAATCATGCAACATTTACACTGGAAGTCAAAACAATTCTGCCAGGGCTTAACACTTTGGCCAATCAACAAACAGCAGGTTAACTGTCTTGCAACATTATTTACATTATTTACAATTCCTTTGCAGCAATCCAATCATATCAATGCATTTAAGTTTATTTACAGAGTTTTAATACATTTTATCAATTAAGGAGGAGAACACCTGGATCTTTCACCATCCTGCATATCAATCTGAGGCTGACTGGTTGGCGCCATCCACAACCTGTAAATTTCCACTGACAAAGGTTAAGCAATTCTGACAAATTCAGGGATCCTCCATTTTATGGTGTCTTTAATTTGGTCAATATTAACAATCTAACCTTCCAGAGCAGCCTACCATGTGGAACCTTATCGAATACTTTGCTGAATTCCATATATACATCTACAGCTCTGGCCTCATCAACATCTTGGTCACATCTTCAAAAACCCAATCAGATTTGTGAGACACGACCTCCCATGTACAAAACCATGCTGACTCTCCCTAATCAGTTGTTGTCATCTAAATGTATGTATATCCTATCCCTCAGAATATAACAAGTACAGTAACTTTCCAACTATAGATGTTAAACTCACTGGCCTGTAGTTCCCAGCCTTTTCCCTGCAACCCTTCTCGAATAGAGGCACAACATTTGCCGCCCTGCAATCTTCTGGTACCTCTCCTGTATTTAATAATGACTCGTAAATTTCAGCCTGGACTTCTGCAATTTCATCTCTAGTTTCCCACAGTGTCCTCGGATATATCGGATATATCTATAAATGACACGAAATGCCGGAGTAACTCACTGGGCAAGGCAACATCCCAGGAGAACATGGATAGGTGATGTTTCATGTCGGGACTCTTCATCATCCCGTCACCAGTCAAGCAGATGACACAAAATCTTGAAAGCATGGACCACCAGATTCAAGAACAGGTCTCCACTGCTGTAAAGCAGCAATTCTGCCGCTGTAAGGCAGCAGCTCTACCACTGCGACACTGTGGTGACGATGGTTGCAATGCTTTTAAAATGGGGGAATGATAACCCTTGCTTCTACTGTGTAAGTTCATAACTATGATGAACTCTTCATCCTTGTCCTCTGTTGAGATATTGATTTCTGATGCAGACCATTTAACCATTTCCTGACATAAATGCTTAATGGATGTTACGGATGGCATGACCCATTATTTATGCTGACAGATCTGCAACCATTTTGAAATTATACTAAAGTGAAAGTTACCAAAGTCAAGGGAGGGTTTTCTTGGTCAAATTGATAGCTTTAGTTCATAAGTTTATGTTATAGGAATAGAATTGGCCATTCCACCCATCAAGTCTACTCCACCATCTAATCATGGCTGATCTATCTTTCACTCTTAACCTCATTCTCCTGCCTTCTCCCTATAACGCCTGACACCCGCCCTAGAAGAAAGATCCATTTGATTTATCCATAAATTAAATGAACTAAGTCGAGAGACCTTCTCTGTTTATAATCCACAGTAATAGTATGAATGCCTTCTTAGTATCATGTTTATTGAATCATGGGCGGCACAGTGGCACAGCTGGTAGAGCTGCCACCTCACAGTTTCAGCAAGGCAGGTTCAATTCCGACTAGTTAGTAGATAGATCAGAGAATCTGGGTGAGGTGGAAGTGAACGTGTAGAGAATAAAATGGGTTGGGGTGGGGGTCAGTGTAACAATGGGTGTTTGATGGTCAGCGCAGACTCAATGGGCCGAAGGGCCATCTTCTGTGTTGTATTTCTCTATGGCTCTCCCACACCAAATACTGGACATTTTCACTCTCTCTTAACGCGACTGGGATATCCAAGTTAGAATTATTCACCTCTACTTCCTTCTGGAAGCTTTTCCTTGGAGTGTGAGTGTTCCAAGAGCAACAGATGGAATTTCTCACAAGAAAAGAGACAGCAGGAAAGTCCCTGAAGAAAATAGTGTTGGGGAACATCAGATGGGAACAGTTCACAAAGCAGCTGCAAAAACGTCTGATGCATTTGGCCTCTGCACTGTGCACACGTGAAAAGTAGTTTTTATATGTTGGAAACCTTATGCACGTAGGTGAAAACCTTCTTGGACTGCAGGGAATGCAAACAGAAAAGCTTTAATTTATTGGAGTGCCTTTTCCATATCCCAATGACCAAAAGCATAAGAAACACTTCTGAAGTTCACAGTTAAAATAGTAAGATTAAACGAGAACTTACCAGTTTAAAGTTTGATCTGTATTTTATGAGGAGTTACGATGAGGGATTACGTGAAGAACCCGCTCAGCACGCATGCGCGGCATACTTCAAAGCAGCGGTGTGGAATCACAGATAGACACAGTTATTGAAGTAAACATAGTAAAGACAACGAGACATCAGTTTATCAGTTTGACCCATATTATTGAGGGTGGGAGTGGAGGGCACGTAATCCCTCATCGTAACTCCTCATAAAATACAGATCAAACTTCAAACTGGTAAGTTCTCGTTTAATCTTACTATTTTACTTCGGAGTCACGTGAGTGATTCCGTGAAGACTTCAAAGCTCTGTGATTTCAAACCGTGCAACAGGTATTATTTCAAGCACTGCCGAAGTCCTTGAGGGAGGAAGTGTGTTATCGTAATCAACCAATGAATCTGTTTGTAGAAAAACACAATGGTATTTTTTAACAATAACAATAAAGAAATTAAATTGCTCCCCTGGGCTTAAATTAAATATTTGCAGTCTGTAAAATCTTTTCTGCAAATAAAACAGGTTTTGCCAACGGCTTATTATAGAATTTCTGAACGGTCTTTCCCCCCACCATCCTGCTGTAGCCAGGATGTGGTCTATAAGCACGTCCATTCTTTTAGCCGTCGACGTGGATGCTGCCCTGGTGGAATAAAATTTGTACATGTTAGTGTTTATCCCAGCAGTTTTTAGCACCTGCTTGAGCCATCTCGCAATGGTTTGGCTCGTCACCCGACCATAAGGTTTTTATGACTGACCCACAAGGCTTTTCATCTCCCTCTAATATTTTGGTTGTGTCTATGTAGGATAGTAGGTGGGTCATGGCACATAACCGTGGTTCTGGCGGGTAAGTCCGGAATTCCACGACTGGATTAGGTGTTCCTGGTCTGCTCTGTTTGATCAGTCTCTGGATAACGACAGAGATCTGGTCTGGAGCTGTGAGCATGCTGTCCAGTCACAATAGGTGTAGTGACTGGACCCTCTGTGCAGACACAAGTGCCATCAACATGAATGTTTTTGAGCATAGATTGTTCCAGGTTGAGGGATCTGGCTGGTGGCCATCCCCTGAGGTATGTCCACAGGTAAGGACCACACTGACATCCCATGTATGGGTGTACCTTAGTCTAGGGGTTAGAGTTGTAAATACCCTTCATTAGTTTGACCACCAGCGGTTGCGACCCCATGGCCTGTTGTCCTGGAGCTGGTTTTAAATAGACAGGCAGGGCACTTCTAGCTGTGTTGATGGCTCTGTAGCTGCGTCCTTCATTGTGGTGAAGGTTCGCCAGGAATTCCAGTACGTTGGTAACTGTAGCGGTTGAGTAGGTGGTCCCTGTATCCAAGCAGTACTTCTCCCATTTTTGATGCTGGACAAGTGCTGTTTTTTAGTGGATGTTCGGAGGGATGCTGACATGGTGTCGACGGTTTGTTATGATAATCCCAGTCCCAGAAGTGGTTTGTGCAGAATCTGCAACCCAGGAGTTTGATTTTTTCATGGCACCGGTGGCTTGCGCCCGACACTGGGTGTTAATAACTCTGGGTCACTGGGGAATACCATCGGAGCTTCAACAACCATGTCATGGAGTATTGGGAACCATGGCTGTGTAGGCCAGTCGGGTACTATCAAAATACCTGAAGCAGAGTCCATTTGTATTGTGCGTAGTTCCCGACTGATGAGGCAGAAGGGAGGAAATGCATAGAAGAAGAATTTCCCCAATCTAGTGCGAACACATCTACCGCTGCTGCCTCAGGGTCTGGTTCCCAAGCGACATACATAGGTACCTGGTGATTTAGCCTTGATGCAAATAAATCGATATCTGGCGTGCCATATTGCTTGATAACTTTTGCAAATTTTTTTTTTGGGGTTTTAACATCCATTCGATGTTGTCATTAAATTTACGTGACCTGGTGTCTGCCACTGTATTTAGCCTACCTGGCAGGTAATTTGCAGATAGCCAAATATGTCTTTGGACACACCATTGCCAAATTGTGTTGACCAACTTGTCGCATGATACCGATTTTATGCCGCCCATATGGTTAATGTAGGCCACCACCGTAGTATTATCTATTTGTAACCGTACATGCAAGTGATGCATATTTATGCATATGCTTTTAAACCATAAAAGTCACCCAACATCTCTAGATAATTAATGCCCAGTGTAAGTGGTAACGATGACTCTGGGTTAGTCCATCTACTACTTGTGCTGGATATAGAGTTAGTTGCTCCCCAGCCTTGAGCACTGGCATCTGTTTGGATAACTGACGTAGGGTTGGTGATGATAATAGGCTGAAACTATGCCAAACGGTTGACCATTAAATTGTTGCATGATTGTTCCAATTCAACTATTTCGTCTCTTGGCAATGTTACAGTCACGTAGACTGAATTAATTGTGAAGCCCAAGTAGTCCATGATAGTGGATGGCTTCAACTTAGATTTATCTGGATGTAAGATAATCCCAGGGTTTCGAATAACTGTTTGGTAGCTGATACAGCTAACATAGTCAATTCCATGGTCTTGCCTACCATTTAAGATATCATCAAGATATGCCATGACAATATGTTTTTGTCTTCTGAATATTGTCAGAGCTGGTTTTAGTGTCTTGGTGAACAATCTTGGGCTGATGTGAACCCATTGGGTAACGCTTTAAACTGCTATAGCTGCCCCATCCAGGTAAATTTCAGGTATCTGCGATGATCCTTGTGAATGGTACTAAATAGTAAACATCTTTAAGATGAATGCTTGCCATGAAGTATCCTTTGGAATTCAGTTGTTTGGCAGTAACAACCGGTTCCATTTTGAAATGTATGTACTTAACAAACATATTTAGTGAAGTTAAGTCAATGATGATGCGACATCCACCATCTTTTTTGGGTTTAGTGAATATATTTGGTACGAATTGCAAGGGTTCAGGTTTTCCCATGATACCCTTTGTAATTAGTCTCACCAGTTCAGCTTGTCCCTCTCGTTTCTTTAACGGAGAGGGGAAAAATACCCTCTGGGGTGAATGTTGACCTGGTGGCAATTTTTCTAGTATGAATGTATTTGTATTCACTAATGCCATTGAGTATATACTGATCACTCGTGATAGACTCCCATGTGTTAGTATTACTCTATATACTGGTAGGAACCAGACCCACCTACCTCCATGGTTATGGGTATTCTTCTGTTTCCTGCCGGTCCAACGAGTGTTGCACGTCGTCTGACGTGGCGGTGACGTTGGGGGGTGGCACATTTTCCATGGGGTTCACTCTGGGCCCTGGTCTAAAGAAGATTTTCGGTGATAGAATGCGGACCCCGAGCTTTCATCAGTCCCATATGGTAGACGTCGACTGATGGACGCGATGGGGTGCTGCTGCGTAGGAATTACTGTTTTTGGTTTGCTCGTCCCGGCCCTGCCCTCATGAGCCGAAAGTTTTGTAAAACCTCTTTCATGTCCTTCATATGCTTTGTGAGGTTTTTGCCAAAGAGCAGTGGGTCTGGCTCAGTGGCTGGGGTATGCACAACCCCGCAAATGTAGGATTTTTATGGCAGGTCTTATGACTTGTTTACGAAGGTTGTGGTCATCTCCGTATTTGTCCACGGAACGAGGAAAACGATGTGATGGCTGACGTCAGGCTTTTAACGGCCTCATGCACGTGGGGTTGCCACGTAGCTGTCCACCACACCTAGCAGCTCTTCCTGTTCCTGCACCCCTTGCATACTCCCGAGATCTTCAGCCATTGCCCCTGTTCTTGACCAGCCCAGTCCTGGTCACCACAGCTATCCTCTGGAAAGGAGGAAGCAATGGACAGTGCACAAGGCACTGTAGAGGGAGTGCCTGGCCTCCCTCTGCGAGAGCGCCCCTCCTGGGGTGCACCTCGCTGGAGCTCCTGCTCCAAGAGCCGCTCCATGCGACTCAGGCGGCTGTCTCTCCCCCGCCTGGGTGGAGAGAAGTCCCCGTCCGACAAGTCGGAGCCACCGGCCGGATGCCTCTTCCGTGGTTTTACTTCCAGCCCGCTGCTCAGGCGCTAGCGGTGCTGGGCTCGGCACGGTGTCGGGATAGCGGAGCGCCGGGTAAGCGGTCCTACCGCCTTGTTGCTGCCCCCCCCCCCAAGATGGAACGCTCCTCCGTGGAGTCGAGCGGGGGACAGGTCTGTTCTGTTGCTGCCCCCCCCCAGATGGAACACTCCTCCGTGGAGTCGAGCGGGGGACAGGTTTGTTCTAGAGCCTTTCTTCTCTGCCGGAAAGCAGAAGGCTCCCTGTGAAAGAAACCCCCGACCTCAGCTTACCTGACGGTCCATTCTTTCACCTCCGTAGCGGGAGCGCCTGACACCCGCTGTGCCGCTGTTGCTCTGCTGAACGTAATGCCACGCAGCTGCTTGAGGGGCGCTCTCGCATCTACAAGGCACAAAAGCTCCAGAAGAAGGCGGTAGGAACAATTACCGGGCGCTCCGCTACCCCCATCACCGCGCCGAGCCCTGTCCCGCTAGTGCCTGAACTGCGGGCTGGATGTCTAGCCATCCGAACAGGCATCCGGCCGGTGGCGTCCGATTCGTCGGACGGGGACATGTCTCCACCTAAATGGAGGAGAGACAGCCGCCTGAGCTGCATCCAACAGCTATTGGAGCAGCTCCAGCGAGATGCGCAGAAAGAGCGTTCTCGCGGAGGGAGGTCAGGCACCCCCTGCTGCCCTCTGCTCCCTCATTACTGGAGGCTAGCATTGGTGACCAGGGCTGGGCTGGTCTGGAACAGGGGCAGGCGGATGAATCGGGAGTATGCCAGGGGTGCAGGAACAGGAAGAGCTGTTGGGTGTGATGGACCGCTTTGTAGCAACCCCACGGGCTGGAGCACCGCTGGAACCAAGAATCCAATAAACCATTACTGGAAAAGGTGCTCGCTGAGGTGCTGAAACAACACACAGCACCAGAAAACTGTGAGGCCCTCAAAGTAAAAAGTGTCAACAGCCAAATCTGGGGGCATGTGTGGTCACACATCCGGACCCAAGAACTCAAGCTACAGCGGATCCTAAGGCTCCTGACGTCGGCCATCACAGCCTTTGCTCGTTCCGTGGAGACCACGGAGATGGACACCTGCCAGCAGGATGTGCTGGCATTAATGTGTACCACACAATTTGAGATCAACAATCTCCGGAGGGAAACATAAGACCTGCCCTCAATCCCAAATTTGCTGGCTTGTGTAAAGCCCCAGCTGCGGAGACGGACGCGCTGCTATTTGGGAAAGATCTCAATAAAAAACTGAAGGAGATGGAGGAAGCATCAAAAACCTTCGGCCTAATGAGGGCAGGCCCCGGGACGAGCAAACCAAGACCTCCGATACCCAAGCGGCAGCACCCCACGGCATCCACCAGTCGACGTCCGCAATATGGGACTGGTGAACGCTTGGGGTCCGCACATTATCCCCAAAGATCTTTTTAGATCAGGGCCCGCAGCGGACCCTCTGGAAAATGCGCCTCCCCCCAACATCGCCAGCACGTCAGAACAAAACCTTCAGGAAAATTAAGAAACAGAATCGCCAATAACCATTGAGGTAATAATAATAATAATAAATTTTATTTAATGGGCGCCTTTCAAACATCTCAAGGACACCTTACATAGTATATCGGAATAACATATAATCGGAATAAAACAAGTAGTAAAGACATCACAGAGACACAAATTAAAAACAGGATTCAATCCAAAAACAGAAAATCAAAAACACAGTGTGAAGAGGGAGCAGCGGCAGCCAAAGCGCGCCAGCGTTCACTCTCTCTTCACGGCAGCCATCTTGGACACAGACCTACAAGACTACAATTAGACAAAAAAATCATCCCCCCACAGTGGGTAGCACTGTGGAGGAAGGCACAATGTCCAGTCCCCACCCCATGTTCACCCCAAAGTCAGGCCTATTGAGGCCACCGCAATTGCCTCTACGGAGGCCCGATGTCCCTGGCCGTTCTCACCGGGTGGTCTTGCCCCGGCGTCGGGAGAGTCCTTTCGGCGGCTGGGCCACCTGGAACGGCCGCTTCCTGGTTGGAGCCCGCGGCTGCCGAAGCCGACA
This sequence comes from Amblyraja radiata, assembly GCF_010909765.2. NCBI lineage: Eukaryota > Metazoa > Chordata > Chondrichthyes > Rajiformes > Rajidae > Amblyraja > Amblyraja radiata. The sequence goes on along the minus strand of NC_045975.1, from coordinate 28,603,264 downwards.
AGGCCGCGCCGGTTTGGAGCTCCCAGGCTCCCGATGACAAAGTCGGCGCCGCCCGCTCCGCACCGCAGACCCGCAGCCCGGAGTTGTTGCTCTCGGCGGTCAAGCTCGCCAAGCTCCAGCGCGTCGCTCCAGCGCGACGACCCAGGCAAGGGATCGCCCGCTCCGCTCCAGCGCTCCAATGCTGTGCCGCCGCCGAGGCCGAGGTGCTGGGCGGTTCCCGCCAGGAAACGGCGCTCCAAGCCCGCAGGTAGGCCACGAGGACGGTCCCTACCAGCATATAGAGAATAAGGGTGCTTTATTAACAGGGGGGAGATTACACTTGTTTAAAGAAGCATGAGGTATGGTCACGAGTGACAAGTATATACTCAACAGCATTAGTGGATATAAAATACAATTCATGTCAGAAAAAACGCCGCCAGTTCAACATTGGCCCCAAAGGGTATTTTTCCCTCCGTCAAAGAGAAACGTGAGGGACAAGCTGAACTGGTGAGACTTATCACAAAGGGGGTCATCGAAAAGACCAAACATGAACCTTTGGAATTTGTATCGAATAATTCACTAAAACCAAAAAAGATGGTGGCTGTCGCATCATCATTGACTTAACATCACTAAACAAATTTGTTAAGTATATACATTTCAAAATGGAGACATATGTTACTGCCAAACAACTGAATTCCAAAGGACACTTCATGGCAAGCATTTATCTTAAAGATGCTTACTATCTAGTACCCATATACAAGGATCATCGCAGATACCTAAAATTTATCTGGATGGTACAAAGCATTGCCCTATGGGCTAACTTCAGCCCCAAGATTATTCACCAAAATATTGAACCCAGCCATGGCAATACTAAGAAAACAAAAACATATTGTCATGGCATATCTGGATGATATTCTGATAGTAGGGAAAATTATGGAATTGGCTGTGGCAGCAGTATCAGCTACAAAACAGCTCCTCGAAACTCTGGGGTTCGTCCTACATCCAGATAAATCTAAGTTGAAGCCATCCACTATCATGGACTACCAGGGCTTCACAATTAACTCAGTCCATATGACTGTTACCTTGCCAAAGGCAAAAATGGTTGAATTAGCACAATCATGCAACAATTTAATGGTCAACGAGCGACCAACTATTCGACAAGCAGCGAGAGTAATTGGGGAAATGGTAGCAGCATTTCCGGCTACACAATTCGGACCTTTGCACTATCAAAAAATTTACAGAGAGCAAAGGTACAGGCAATAAAACGACATACAGGTCACTATGATCGTGTCATGAACTTACCCACTGAAGCAATATCAGAGCTACAGTGGTGGGCAGAAAACGTTTGGCATAGTTTCAGCCCTATCTTTATCACTAACCCTACTTTAGTTACTCAAACAGATGCCAGTGCTCAAGGCTGGGGAGCGACTAACTCCATATCCAGCACAGGTGGTAGATGGACTAACCTAGAGTCATCATTACTACTTACACTGGACATTAACTATCTAGAGATGTTGGGCGCCTTTTATGGTTTAAAAGCATATGTATCTAATATGCAGCACTTGCATGTTCGGTTACAAATTGATAAATACTACGGTGATGGCTTATATTAACCATATGGGTGGCATAAAATCATTATCATGCGACAAATTGGTCAACATGATTTGGCAATGGTGTGTCGAAAGACATATTTGGCTATCAGCTACTTACCTACCAGGTAAGCTAAACACCCATGCCATGAGAAAATTAAATGCCTGGGTTGCAAGTTTGAACAGACCTTACCTGGAACTGGGATTGTCCAAACAAACCATCACCACCATGTCGGCATCCCTTCAAACATCCACCAAGAGGCAGTACTTAACCAGCATCAAAAAAGGGAGAAGTACTGCCAGGGAACAGGAACAACATACACAACAGCCACAGCCACCAACATACTGGAGTTCCTGGCCTATCGACACCACGATGTAGGGATCAGCTACAGTGCCATCAACACAGCGCAGAGTGCTCTTTCTGCTTATCTCAAACCAGCGCCAGGACAACAGGCGATGGGATCCCATCCACTGGTGGTAAAACTGATGAAGGGCATTTACAATATCAAGCCCTAAGCCCAGGTATACCCATATTTGGGATATCAGTGTGGTCCTGACATATCTCAGGGAATGGCCACCAGCCAGATCCCCCGGCCTCGAGCAAGCTACACTAAAGACGCTCATGTAGATGGCACTTGTATCCGCTCAGAGGGTCCAGTCACTATACCTATTGCGACTGGACAACATGATCACAGCTCCAGACCAGATCTGTCGTTATCCAGCGACTGATCAAACAGAGCAGACCAGGAACACCTAATCCAGTCGTGGCTTACCCACCAGAACCACGGTTATGTGCCATGACCCACCTACTATCCTACATAGACACAACCAAAATATTCGAGGGAGATGAAAAGCCTGTGGGTCAGTCACAAAAACCTTATGGTCGGGTGACGAGCCAAACCATTGCGAGATGGCTCAAGCAGGTGCTAGAAACTGCTGGGATAAACACTGGTTTATTTGCAGTAAAGATTTACGAACTGCAAATATTTAATTTAAGCCCAGGGGAGCAACTTAATTCTTTGTTGTTATTGTTTAAAAAATACCATTGTGTTTTTTCTACAAATAGACTCATTGGTTGATTACGATAACACTTCCTCCCTCAAGAACTTCGGCAGTGAGTGAAATGAAACTGTTACACGGTTTGAAATCACAGAGCTTTGAAATCTTCACGTAGTCACTCACGTGACTCCGAAGTAAAATAGTAAGATTAAACGAGAACTTACCAGTTTGAAGTTTGATCTGTATTTTATGAGGAGTTACGATGAGGGATTACGTGCCCTCCGCTCCCACCCTCATTATATGGATCAAACTAATAAATTGATGTCTCCTTATCTTTACTATGTTTACTTCAAATAACTGTGTCTATCTGTGATTCCACACCGCTGCTTGGAAGTATGCCGCGCCTGCGCGCTGAGCGGGTTCTTCACGTAATCCCTCATCGTAACTCCTCATAAAATACAGATCAAACTTCAAACTGGTAAGTTCTCGTTTAATCTTACTATTTTACAGCACATCCTCCATAGTTTAGTTTAATTTGGTTCAGAGAAAGTGTGAAAACAGGCCCTTTGGCCCAGTGAATGCATGCCAACCAGCGATCAGCGAGTACACTAACACTACCCTACACACTGGGAACAATTTGCTGCAGTTAATTAAACTACACACCTGCATATCTCTGGAGTGTTGGAGGAAACTGGAGCACCCAGAGAAAACCCACGAGGTCATAGGGAGAACGTACAAACTCCGTACAGACAACACCCATAGTCAGGATCGAACCCAGGTCTCCGGCGCTGTAAGGCAGTAACTTCACCACTACGCCACTGTGCCACCCCTACATTACTGAAATGTAATCTTGAGATGTAATCATGCTGCAATGAGATGTCAGAACCAGAATCAAATTTGAAGCTGCAACTTCTTGCTCAGAAGAAAGAATATGGCCACCCAGCCAAAGCTGACACCTTGAGTTCTTTGTTTGAACTGGGTCACCATCAATTCTTATTTGGCTGAGGATATGCCTTCTCCATCTCCAATATTTTCCCTGTTCTCAGGTTTCTCTATGAGACAAACTTGTGAAGTTTGCAGCAGGCAAAATAAACACCCCAAGTATTAGCTTCAGAAGCAGTGCTTCGTGACATCTGCATCTTGGCATCTGCTTGGGGTCCATTGTAACCTCAGTTCACTGATCACCGTGCCTTATGTATTAATACCACGAGGCAGAGCTTAGTTTAGTTTAGTTTAATTTAGAGATACAATGCGGGAACAGCGCTTTGGCCAAACGGACCAGTGATCCCCATACACTAACACTATCCTACACACCAGGGACAATTTACGATTTATCAAGCCAATTAGCCTTTAAACCTAAGATATACACAAAATGCTGGGGTAACGGTGGGATAGGCAGCATCTCTGGAGAGAAGGATTGGGTGACGTTTTGGGCGAGACCCTTCTTCAGTCTGACCTTGACGTTTCGGGTCGAGACCCTTCTTCTCACCGCCAAGCTGAAAAATCTGTATGTCTTTCGACAGTGAGAGGAAACCGGAGCACCGGAGAAAACCCATGCAGGTCACAGGGAGAACAAACTCTGTACAGATAGCACCCGTGGGCAGGATCAAACCCAGGTCTCTGACGCTGTAAGGCAGCAACACTACCACAGTGTCACAGTGCCACTGTGCAGCTGAAGTGAGAAGAAAGACTATCCTTCAAAACATTATTGTCACGCGTTCCGAGGTACTGCGAAAAGTTTTGTTATGCAGGCTATCTAAGCAGATTAGATAAATACTGTCAGGTAAAACTCAAGTACAATAGGCAATGCAAAGGGGAAGATGCAGGGTGCAGGATATGGTTCTCAGCGTTAAAGCACAACAGCTCCGTAGGCAAAGTCCAATGTCCACAATTATTTTGCATCGAGTTGCCATGGTTACACATGATGCAGCCTTCTCACCTGAATGAATGAATGAATGAATGAATGAATGAATGAATGAATGAATGAATGCATACTTTATTGTCACATGTGGCAAGTCACATTGAAATTCTTTATTGTAACTGAATTTTTCTTCACTGCCTTGCTACAGGAAGGAGATTGAGAACCTTGTAACCTGTTGTACAGACAACAACCTTTTGCTCAATGTCAGCAAGACAAAGGAGATAGTGATCAACTTCAGGAAGCAAAGTGGTAGACATACCCTGGCATGCATTGATGGTGCCGAAGTTTCTAGGAATTTCAAGTTTCTAGGAGTAAATATCAGCAGCAACTTGTCCTGGGCTACCCATATTAAAGCAATGACCAAGAAAGCACACCAACACCTCTACTTCCTTAGAAGTATTAAAATGTTTCCCATGTCCTCAACGACTCTCACCAACTTCTACAGATGCGATGTAGAAAGCATTTTATCAGGATGCATTATGGTTTGGGAACATCTCCATCCAAGACCGGAAGTGTTGTACTTCCGGTGGCGCTGGCGTCAGCTGCCTCCACCTAACAGCCCGGTATCTTTTTGTTTTTTTGTTTATTTAGTTATGTAAAAGTGTGTTTTTTTGTGTGTTTTGATGTGGGGGAAGAGGGCACGGTGCGGGGGATACCGTCCTTCAGCCGCTTCCTGGTGAAGACGCGACTTTTATTCGAGTCGCGTCCTCGCCCCCCCCCCCCCCCCCCCCCCACCACCAGCGGCCTACCTACTGGATTGGCGTGGACTTCCCTGCGACCAGAGCTCCAGCAGCGGCGGGACAGCGCTGATACATCGCGAGGCTGGCGATGCCTTACCGGGGGTCGCCGTCTGGAGCCCGGAGTGCTGGACCTGCTGCACCGACATCCTGGAGCTGAGGTTTGCGGAGCTCCCAACGCGGGCGGCGCTGATGGACAGCGCGGGGTCCTGTGACTCTGCCCAGCTCGGCCTGCGGACTCGGGAGCTGCGGACTCGGGAGCTGCGGACTACGGCTGCGGGAGGCGGCTGATCGGGAGGTCCGGGCCGCTGAGGAGGAGGATGTTCACCGTCGGGGTTCGGCGTCGGCGTTCCACCAGCCCGGCGTGAGGGCCTGAACATCGGGCCACCCAGGGCGGCGACTGCGGGTGCTAGGAAGGCCTCGACCACGAATGAAAATCTGGGAAGAACGGAGTGGAGGCTGGCTGGACTATGGTGCCTTCCTCACCTTGGTGCCACTGTGTTATGTTGTGTCGTGGACTTTCAGTGTTTGTGCTTTTTTTTAAATTCTATTTTATTTTTAATATGTTTTATTATTTATTATTATTTATTTATTTTTATTTTTATGATACTGCCTGTAAGGGAAATTCATTTCGTTGTCTCTAACTGAGACAATGACAATAAATTTGAATACAATACAATACAATACAATACAATACAATTCAAGAAATTGCAGAGTTGTGCACACAGCCCAGACCATCACACAAGCCAACACCCCTGCCATTGACTCCATTTACACCTCACGCAAGGCCGCCAGCATAATCAAGGGTGGAATATGTGACAATAAACTAAACTAAGCTGAACTATCCTCTTGCTCGCCTTGTTAAAATAAAATCCCAAAACCGGAGAAAATCCAGCTGTTCAAAACATGCATTTCAAACTCTAATAAATAACTGAGACCTTAGAATGTCCTTGGCCTGCTTCATATAGTTTATGGGGGGGGGAGCGGAGTGCACAGCATATTCCTATATTTAAATGCAATTTCCATGAATTGCTTCATAAAACAAAGCTCTTTAGACATGTTGGCCGAATGACAAATTAAATATTACCCACAATGGACTCTTGCCCAAATCGCCAACTCCATCTTGCCTGCGTCGTACCAGAATAAATGATCAGTTGGAAAACCTTTACTAATAAATCAGAGCAAAATAATGAAACTGCAGAAATAATGAAATTTCAAATATTATGGATCTGGATTAGCATTTGTTTGCAACATTTAGACTGGATTTATGCATATCACACACTGAAGCTTCAATGCTACACTGCCCTAAATGGATTTGTAATCAAGAAGGAGAGTACCATCTTGAGAACACTGGATAAACGTAACCTATACCAAAATAATTCTTTGTCATAATGTACAACATTCAGTGCTTATATCAACTATTCTTGGGACGTTGATTTGGAACGGTGTAAATTCCCAGGTGGTAATTCGCAAAAGCTGCATTCCACAGTGCTAACACTTAACGTCACGGGGACATTTATGGCCGGGGCTATTGACTCTACCAGTTAGGCAGCCTTGGCTAGAGGTTGGTTTAGAAACATAGAAACATAGAAACATAGAAACATAGAAAATAGGTGCAGGAGTAGGCCATTCGGCCCTTCGAGCCTGCACCGCCATTCAATATGATCATGGCTGATCATCCAACTCAGTATCCTGTACCTGCCTTCTCTCCATACCCCCTGATCCCTTTAGCCACAAGGGCCACATCTTAAATATAGCCAATGAACTGGCCTCAACTACCTTCTGTGGCAGAGAGTTCCAGAGACTCACCACTCTCTGCGTGAAAAATGTTTTTCTCATCTCGGTCCTAAAGGATTTCCCCTCAATACAATACAATACAATACAATACAGTACAATAAGTTTTATTCGTCACATTGCACATAAAGTGCAAGTGAAATGAATTTGTCAGCAGCGATACAATGATAAAGAACACACAATACACAATAAAAATTTATCACAAACATCCTCTATCCTTAAGCTGTGACCCCTTGGCCTGGACTTCCCCAACATCGGGAACAATCTTCCTGCATCTAGCCTGTCCAACCCCCTAAGAATTTTGACAGTACAACCTATGGTCTCATCTGTTGCATTGCCAACTTCAAAGAGATATTCCAAGATAAACTATTTTGGATCACTGGCTTGGTTTGCAAAGTTCAGTTACTGCTCCATAAATAGTGATCATTCCGGAGCAGAACTAAGAAAGCAGCTTTTTCTAATTATTCCACCACTGATCAGGCCAGTGGTTGCATGCCATTCATTTGGAGCCACCTTATTTTCTGCATCATAATAATAATAATAATAATAATAATAATAATAATAATAATAATAATAATAATAATAATAATAATAATATATATTTTTTACAATAATAATAATAATAGTAAGAATTTTAAAACTAACTCTGCTTCTGTTTTTACCTTATTAATATGCCTTACAATCGATATTACCAGTCAGTCTGCACCTTGCTAGGATCATTGCTACAGTTCTCAAACAACCATTCCTCTGTTTCATTATCATAATAATTAGTTTCATAACTTGATGACATGTTAATTTATGAAAATTTATGAAAATTCATAATTCATAAATTAAATGTTTTTAAACTAGGACATGTTTAATGAAGGACATCTACATGTCTGAAATCATGTAGGAAAACCGGGGTGAGACTGGTCTTTGATTATGCTGGTGGCCTTGCCGAGGCAGCATGACATGTAAATGGAGTCAATGGAATAGTCAACGGAACGTCACCCATTTCCTTCGCTCCATAGATGCTGCTGCACCCGCTGAGTTTCTCCAGCATTTTTGTGTACCTTCAATGGAATAGAGGTTGGTTTGTTTGATGGTCTGGGTTACGTCCGCAACTCTACAATTTTTTGCAGTCTTGGATGGAAGTATTCCCAAACCATGCTGTGATGCATCCCGATAGACAACTTTCTATGGTGTAACTGTAGGAGAGAGTTGTTGGACACATGCCGAACTTCCTAAGCCTTCTAAGGAAGTTGAGACATTGGAAGAAACAGGGCTGCCTGGTGGAGCTAACTGAATATGATTAATGGGGCTATCCCACTTGGGCGACCTAATTGGCGAGTTTAGAAGAGTTTAGGAGAGTTTGAAAAAATGTCATGTTGAAGACCTCCTTCGACTATGTAGAAGACCTCCTTCAACTATGTTGAAGACTACCTTCGACTAGCAACGACTAGCTACGACTAACTTCGGGAAAATTGTACACCGAATAGTGGAGAGTGAAGACCTCCTTCGACCTCCCTTCGACTATGATGAAGACTATCTACGACTACCTTCGACTACCTTCGATTACCTTTGATTACCCTCGATTACCTACGGCTAACATGACGACCTACTACGGCCTACTACGACCTAAACCTACGAGTAAAAAAAGTATCGATTTTTTCCATGGTGACCTTTTTTTACTTGCAGGCATTTTTCAACATGTTAGACGGGGACTACTCTTGAGCATGAAGGAGAGTTACAAAGACCTCCTACGACCTTGTGTCGACCATGCTGCGAATATGAGTCGATGGCAAACTCGCCAGAACTCTTGGATTAGGTCGCCCAAGTGGGACAGCCCCTTTAAGGCTTCATTTGTGGGGACTGAAGGAACATTAGGGCTGGTATTGAGAATCTTGATTTCATGCAATGGGAACTCGCAGAAGCCATGTACAAATGGCGGACGGATTGACAAACCTTACCTCTATCCCATTAGTGGGTAGGTCTGCGGTTCCCACATGGACCTATCTATCACTTCAGAATCCACAAGACGATTATTCTCAATCCCGAGACAGAAGAAGTATTGTATCTCTAAAAGTTGACAGTGTGATGTGGTATGAGTGTGATTTATTGTTGTACTTGGCTCTTCTGTTTACTTGTGATGTCCAAGTGCCGATGCTTATGATAACACAAAAAAAACCCAAAAGAAACAGCAGCTCTCTTTCTAGAGAGAAGTACTCCTAGGGTAAAAGCATTCTATTTAGCCCGTCTAACAAGTGTTTACACTCAATTTAATGTAATTCTTATGAATCTATTTGAAATTTAAATGCAAATTGGATCTCATTTTCAACAATATTGATATATTTTGATATCTTGTGTAATGTTCTTCTTTAAAATCTGAATTAATGCTTTCCGTAGCGCATCTGTGGAAGTTGACTAGGGGTATTGAGAATATGCCGAATCTCCTAAGGCTTACTCAGGAAGTAGAGGTGTTGATGTGCTTTCTTGGCTATTGCTTAGATGTGGCTGGTCCAGGACAAGTTGCTGGTGATATTTACTCCTATGAACTTGACGCTTTCAACCATCTCTACTTCGCCGCCATCTAGGCATACCAGGGTGTGCTTCCTGAAGTCGATCACGATCTCCTTTGTCTTGCTGACTTGCACCAAGTGATGTAAATGGTGTTTCATGACTTACACCAAGCCTAGTGCCAAACAATACCCATGGTACAATGGCCTCCTCCTGCACCTATTTTCTATGACAGACATTGGTAATGCCTGCAATTTAAAATGCCCCTCTTTTCATCACAATATATTTTCATTTAGAGATGCAGCATCGAAACAGGCCCTTTGGCCCACTCAGTCCACGCCACCCATCGATCACCCATACACAAGTTCTATCCTACACAATGAGGGCAATTTACAGAAGCCAATTAATCAAACCTGGGTCTCTGGCGCTGTAAGGTGGCAACTACCGCTGCACCACTGAGCTGCCCCTTTTCTCTTCATTTTTTTCTTCCTCTCTAATATATTTTAATTTCATTCTTCCATCTTACAAATCCCTGAGCATGCTTCATTCCACCATTACATCCTCTTATACACTCCAATATTCATTGCCTGTATCGGTGATTACACTTTCAGGTCCCCAGTCACTAAAGATCTGAGTATCCCTCTCTGAACATCTCCACATCCCTACCTCATTCTCTTTATGGGCTCTCTATAAAACCTACGATTCATTCTTTGGATTGTTGCCATTAATTTTTAAATCTGTGACTATGATGGCATTTTAAAAAATTCAACATAAATGCAAGTAGATGTTGATGCACTTGCTCAGGATGTCACAGGAGAGAGAGTGGACTCTTTCAGGAACCGCTCCAGCCAAGACCATGAGTAATTGCAGAGAGTTGTGGATGCAGCCCAGATCATCATGCACACCAACCTCCCTTCCATTGACTCCATCGACACTTTACGCTGCCTCGGCAAGGCCACCAGCATAATCAAGGACCAGTCTCACCCCCAGGCACTCCCTCTTCTCCCCTCACCCATCAAGCAAGAGGTACAGAAGTGTGTAAATGCACACCTCCAGATTCTGGGACAGTTTCTTCCCAGCTGTTATCAGGCAACTGAACCATCCTACCATCAACTAGATAGCGGACCTGACCTACTATGTACCTTATTTGAGACTCAGACTATCTTTGATCGGACATTACTGGACTTTATCTTGCACTGAACGTTATTCATGTTATTCCCTTTATCACGAATCTATACTCTGTGGAAGGCTCGAATGTAATCATGTATTGTCTTTTCGCTGAACAAAAGCATTTTTGAGTCCTTTGAGCTATCTTTAATCGGACTTTACTGGACTTTATTTTGCACTAAATGTGATACCTTTCATTCTGTGTCTGAACACTGTGGACAGCTTGATTGTAATCATGTATTTTCAGTTTTTTCGTGACTGCTTAGCACACTACAAAAACCTTTTCAAAGCTCTTCAGTACTGGTGACAATAACAAACTAAACTAAACTAAACTAACCTTTTATGTTGCCTTGGAGGCTTGTATCTTGATGCATGGTTTGCTACCAGCATAGAGGACAGTGGCGAGTGGTTCGATGTGCCTGGCTAAATGGGAATAGCAATACTGGAACTACACCAGAATCATAGGGCGGCATTGTGGCACAGCGATAGAGCTGCTGCCTTACAGCACCAGTGACCCAGGTTCAATCCTGACTATGGGTGTTGTCTGTACGGAGTTTATACGTTCTCCCATGACTGTTTCCCTGGGTGCCCGGTTTCTCCCCACACTGCAAAAGCGTGCAGGTTTGAAGGCTAATTGGCTTCTGTAAATTGTCCCGAGTGTGTAGGATAGAACTGGTGTACGGGTGATCGCTGGTCGACGTGGACTTGGAGGGCCAAAGGGCCTGTTTCTATGCTGCATCTCTTAAACATAAGACTAAAACTACACTTAAACTGCATCCATTTCCCAGCCATGGAGCAGACAGCTGCACTTATGCAAAACCAACAGATTTTCTCACATACTCATTTCCTGGGAGAGTCAGAAACAGAAAGGAGAAACCTCGGGCCAAATTAGGAGCAAAATACGCTCGGGGAAATTTGTCTCCAGTCCCTGGCAAAACCCCACCCAAAGAAGATTAATTGCTCATAGAAGTACAATGGGGATATTTTTTTCCCAATGATTCATGTGTGAAATAATGTTGGTCACTAATTTGGCACTCACATGTGTGCACTTGCGACAGATCTCTGCTTACCATGTGTGCCAGAAACTTGTTCTGAACATTGCCAGTTCTTAAGGGCTTGTCCCACGTGTATTGAATTGAATTGAATCCTTTATTTGTCATTCAGACCTTTCGGTCTGAACGAAATGCTGTTGCCTGCAGCCATACATGTAATAGTAACAAAACACAATAAACACAAATTAACATCCACCACAGTGAGTTCACCAAACACCTCCTCACTGTGATGGAGGCAAAAGTCTTAGAGTTACTGTCTCTTCCCTCCTCTTCTCCCTCTGCGCCGAGGCGATACCCCACCGGGCGATGGCATCAGTCCCACGGTTCAAGCTCCGCGGCCCGGGGGGTGGTCGAAGCTGCCCGCAGCTGTTGCAACGGGTGCTCTGGAAAACAGGCACCAGCCTGTGACCTGCGAGCTCCCGACATTGTCCTCCATTGGCCCGCGGCCGAGCCCCGGATCCAGGTCGCCGCCGCCAGAACGCCGCCTCAGCCGCCGTAGCACCGTCTCCGCTCCGCACCGGGCCGCCCACAAGGCAGCGTCTCAGCCCCGCACCGGGCCGCCCACAAGGCAGCGTCTCAGCCCCGCACCGGGCTGCTCACACGGGAGCGCCTTCCAGCCGGTAGCCGTGCCGGCCGCACAGGAGTGTCTCAGCCCCGCACCGGGCTGCTCACACGGGAGCGCCTTCCAGCCAGTAGCCGTGCCGGCCGCACGGGAGTGTCTCAGCCCCGCGCCGTTCGCCCTCACCGGAGCGCCGAGTCGTGCCGCTACCTGGACGTCGCCACAGCTCGAAGACGGCCAGCCTCGCGTTGGTGAGTCCTGGCTGGCTCTACCTCCGGAGGCTCGAGGTCGGTCGCAGGTTGGAGGCCGCCAGCTCCGCCATTAGGCCTCAGCGCAGACGGGGGAAGAGAAGGGGGATACGACAAAAAGTCGCATTCCCCCGAAGGGAGAGACAGAAAGCTCTGTTTCACCCTCCCCCCACACACATAACACCACCTAATAACCAAAAAATGTACTAAACTAGACAAAAAAAACCAACATAAAAAGTAAAAACAGACAGACTGCAGGCGAGCCGCAGCTGTATCACAGCGCCGCCACTTCCGGAATGGTACCGAGGTACGGAACCACCGAGGTACAGTGAAAAACCTTTGGTTTCCATGCTCTTCAATCAGATCGGGTAACAATGCACATGTCAAGTACAATAGGTAGAACAAAGGGGATGATACAGAGTGCAGAATATGATTCTCAGCATTGTTGCAGAGACAAAGTCCAATGTCCGCAATGAGGTAGAGGTGAAGTAGACAGTATCCTAGCTTATGGAAGGACCGTTCATAAGCCTGATAACAGTGGAGAAGAAGCTGTTCCTAAGTCTGGTGGTGTGCACTTTAGTGATGGGATATTTCCTCATGCTTCAGCCAATGCTTTCCTCTCGACTATCAGCATCTTTATAAAAGCTATTGTTGGGTTGGTGCAGGGTAAAGACAGCATTTGCCTTTCCTTCACACACACACAGTGGTTGCACGTCATAGGAATGATGTATTTTTCATGAGTTGGCTGAGGTTGCCCCAAGGGCATGAAGGTTACTGCAAAAGCAGTTCTTGTCCTTCAAACACAAAGCACTCACAACCTGTTTACAATTTGAGGTGTTCTCTAGAAAGGGCCTATCAACGTTCAAAAATGAATAGAAACTATTCCAAAATCAAAATCTTGCTGATGGTGGTAAGCTGAAATAAAACAGATCCTTCCCTGCCCTCACCTCTCTCCCCTCCTAACTCACACAAGTCGTCCTGCCAGTTTCACTGGTCACGTCCCCCTCTTGTTATTGCACCTTCCCCAGCCAACAATGGGCCATAATGGGCTCCTGATCATTTATTGCCAGCCCTCATTTGTTCTGGCCTTTTCTCGTCTCCAATTTATCCTCCCCCCCCCCCCACCTTGATTTCAGTCTGAAGAAGGGTTCCGTCCAGAAACATCACCTATTTCTTTTCTCCAGAGATGCTGCCTGACCCGCTGAGTTACTCCAGCATTTTGTGTCTTATCTTCGGTATTAAAATGTCCTGGAAGGTATTCAGAGTTGGTCAGAGATCAGGATACAAAGCTAGACAGCAGTATGGATTGTGTGGGGGATGCTGAGATTTTAAGGGGATATAGACAAGTTAAGTGAAAGTCCAAGGAAGTTTAGTTTAGTTTAGTTGTTTGTCACATGTACCGAGGTACAGGTGCACAACCTTTTATCCGAAGATCCAAATAACGAAAACCTCCGAATAGCGGCCATTTTTTCGGTCCTTGAAGAAAGGTCCTTGAAAACGTTCACCGATGGCGGCCCGCAGAGGTGACAGCGGAACCTCCGGTCGGTCCTCGAAGAAAGGGGAACTAAATCCCCATTCATAAAAGAGAAGATGAGGGTATATTGCGCGGGAGGGTTAATAATTGACAATATGCTGCTGCCTGCCCGCTGAATTAAAAAGTTCCCACGGTGGACTCACGATATACAGTGTTTCGTGAGTCTTGCGTGGGAACTTTTTAACTCAGCGGGGCAGGCAGCAGCAGATTGTCGCTCGCTTCAGTATCATCCCACCTACACCCCTCTGCTTCCCGGCCATGTGTGTGACCCCTTCCCTCCCCTCTCCAGCTCCCCGCCCATTGCACCGGCGCGGGGGCTTTGCACTGTCTTCACGTCGGCGATTGCAGCAGGACCGTGTCAGGACCAATTGGACACCGACCACCAGGCCCACCGCAAGCACGGAGATCCCAGAGACCCACAGCCAACAGCAGCCCAGCCCAGCCCCACTCCAACTACAGAGGAACCTGGGTTGCGGATGACGGGGCGCAGCTCGGGGCGTCGTAGGGGCCCATCGGGGAGCGGCCACTCAAAGCCACGCCGGGAGATGTAGGGCCCTGCCCCGGGTCTTGATGTTGGAGCCCCCGGCGGGCGCTAGCAAGTCCGCGGCAATTTACAGCCGCGCCGGGCGTTGTAAGGCCCCCCTCCAGGTCACTCTCAACCTCTATGATGTTTGCTCTCAACCCCGTAATTCGGGCGGGAGAAGTCGCCGCTGCCGGTGCCCCGCAAAGCAGTCTCCCACCGGAGACCCGCGAGCTCCCGGTGTCACCATCCACCGGAGTCGGGTCGCAGCAGCTCGCCCCCGCAACTCTCCACGCTCCGAAGCTGGCTAGCTCCACGGAGGTAGGTCCGTAGGTCCACAGCTCCCACCGACCCCCAGGCCCACTGCAAGCACGGAGATCCCAGAGACCCACAGCCAGCAGCAACTCCAGCCCAGCCCCGCTCCAACTCCAGAGGAACACGTAGGGGCAGAAGCTGATGGTGTGCAAGGTACGTCTTGTTCTTGGGGTGGCGGATGAGGGGGCGCAGCTCGGGCTGTGGGCGAACTGCCACTTGTCGCTGTAGCGGCCAAAGATCATAGAGGAGCTCCTCTATGATCTTTGGTAGCGGCCCATCGGGGAGCGGATTCCTCTGGAGTTGGAGGGGGAGGGGGGTTTTGTGCTGTTTGATCGCCCCCTGCTATCCCAGGGACAGGGAGACACAGCGGCTTTTTAGACTGGTGGGCAATCACTTCCAAAGTTCTGCCCACACAGTCAGTACACTTCTCCTACACTGTATTTCATACAAACATTTATTCTGCAAGAAAAAACGACATTGAAGACTCAAACTCGCGATCGAGTAACTGCCAGGATCAAGGCGCAAACTCGCGACCTTGCGGATATGAGCCGAGCACTCTACCACTGAGCCAGCCATTAAAATCTACGCTAAAAAATTTCCATTCCGAAGACCGACAAATTCTGAATTACGAAAAGTGTCTGGTCCCAAGGCTTTCGGATAAAAGGTTGTGCACCTGTACAATGAAAAGCTTTTGTTGCATGCTAACCAGTCAGTGGAAAGACAATACGTGACTACAATTGAGCTATCCACTGTGTACAGATACATGATAATGGGAATAACGTTCAGTGCAAGATAAAGTCCAGTAAAGTCTGATTAAAGATAGTCCAAGAATCTCCAATGAGGTAGATAGTAGCTCATGACTGCTCTCTAGTTGTTGGAGGGATGGTTCAGTTGCCTGAAAATAGCTGGGAAGAAACTGTGCCTGAATCTGAAGGTGTGCGTTTTCACACTTCTGTAATTCTTGCCTGATGAGAGAGGGGAGAAGAGAGAGTGGCTAGGATGCAACTCGTCCTTGATTATGCTGATGGCCTTGCTAAGGCAACGTGAGGTGTAAATGGAGTCAATAAAATGGCGGTGAGTTTGTGTGATGATCTGGGCTGTGTCCATAATTCTCTGCAATTTCTTGCGATATTGGTTGGAGTTATTCTCAAACCATGCTGTGATACATTCCGATAAAATGCTTTATAGGGCGCATCTCTAGAAGTTGGTGAGAGTTGTTGGGGTCAGGCTCAACTTCCTTAGCCTTCAAAGGATTATAATGTACAAAAACGTGAATATATCTAAAGATATAAAGGCAGTACATTTTATAATTTGTGAGAGATTAAAAGTATTGGTGTTGAGAGCAGCTAGTGTGTTCTTGCATATAAATCATTACAAATTACTGTTCGGGTACAGGGGGGATTAGGATTCAAATTGGTGGTTGTAAATATGTTTTGCCTCTATGATCCAGGGCATGAGAAAGGCTGCATCTGGACTACTGTGTAAAACACAAGGTGCTGAATTAACTCAACGGGTCGGACAGGATCTGGGGAAGGAAATAGATAGATTACGTTTCAGGTCAGGACCCTTCTTCAGAAATGTTGTCTGTCCATTCTTTCCACAGATGCTGCCTGACCCACTGAGTTACTCCAGCATTTTATGTTTTGCTCAAGGTTTTAGCATCTGCAGTTCCTTGCCATCCCTCTCTGGAATAGTGTGTACAGATCAGCTCCCCTTCCTTGGGAAGGATATACGCACTTGCCACCAAAGGAATACAGAATGATTGTTCCTAAATTTGAGTGGTGACTTCACAGAAACATACAGAGTACTTGAGGGGTTGACAAGGGGTTGATTGAAAAGTTTGAAAAAAGGTCACCTCTCCATGGTTCTCCAGGGATGCTGCCTGACTCGCTGTTATAGAATTATAGTCATATAGCGTGGAAACTTGCTCTTCAGCCCAACTTGCCCACACTGACCAACATGTCCCATCTACACCTGTACCACCTGCCTGTGTTTGACCCATATTCCTCTAAACCTATTCTATCCATGCACCTGTCCAAATGCTGTTTTAAGATTTACCCCAGCACTATATTCTTTATTTATTCCTTATGTAAGGCATGTTCTGAACCATTGCAGCGTGTTCCCTTTGATACCGATTGAGTTCAATCTCACCTGGGCCCCTTGAAGCCATGCACAGTCGATGCTCTTTTGATGTCAAGGAATCAGTCACTCACACCCCACCTCTGGAACACAGATATCTTTGTCCGCATTTAGACCAAGGTCTTGATATGGTCTGGAGCCTAATAGTCGTGGCAAAACCAAAACTGAACATCATTGAGCAATACTGAGGACAGGATACTCAAAGACATCTTCTCTCGCTTTACAGAGTAGAAGCGATGAGCTTCGTCATATTTGTTCTATTTTTTTAGGACAGCACGTAACTATGCAATTTTCCACATTGTTGAATAGATTGTACCGAAAATGAAACTGTCTATGCCCACTAAGGCATGCCATTCATGTTTGGATGGATAATTCTGCCAATAACAATAACAATGCGGTAGAATTGTTGCCTTACAAGCCAGAGACCCGGGTTAAATTCTGACTCCAGGTTCTGCCTGTGACCACGTGGGTTTTCCCTGGTGCTCCGATTTCCTCCCACACTCCAAGGACGTACAGGTTTGTAGGTTATTGAAATTGTAAATTGTCCCCAGTGTGTGGGATAGTGCAAGTGTACGGGGATCGCTGGTTGGCATCGACTCAGTGGACCCACGAGCCTGTTCCCCTGCTGTATCTCTAAACTAAACTAAACTAAACTAAGCTGAGTGTGTGTAGGATTGTGTTTGTGTGCGGAGATCGCTGGTCAGTGCGGACTCGGTGGGCCGAAGGGCCTGTTCCCGCACTGTATCTCTAAACTAATCGGCAGGCGGGCACTGCTGACCGATGAGCCTTCCGCGCGGGCACCTTGGGAAGGCCTGAGGATGCGCCCTTGGGATCCACTTCTCAATGGATCGTCACCGCCCTTGTACCATTCCATGGAACAGTTGGGACGGAGAGACCTGGGGGTTGCCAGAGCCTTGCAAGGGTCCCATAATTCCACACAGTGGGAAGCACCCAACAAAAGGAATACTTTAAAAATGCACCGTGCACAAAATATTCTGTTCCCAGGGTTCTGGATTCAATTCTCTGACTTTAGTTTAGGCATCTTTTTCTAAGAACTGTCTTGCAGTTGCGATGGCAAAATGCCAATATTTATCTTTGAACCAACGCAGCCAAAACAGGTTGACTGATCATCCATCTGCTCATGGGACCTTGGTGAATTAGAATGAGCTTATTGTTCTGAATTAGAAACTCGTGTCATGTATTATAGTCATAGAGTCATGCAGTCTTGTCGAATAGTGAAAGGCCTGGATAGAGTGAATGTGGAGAAGGTGTTTTCACTAGTAGGAAAGTCTAGGACCAGAGGCCATTGCCTCAAATAAAAGGACGAACTTTTAGAAAAGAGATGAGGAGGAATTTCTTTAGTCAGAGGGTGGTGAATATGTGGAATTAATTACTGCAGACAGCCGTGGAGACCGTCAATGGATATTTTTAAGGTGGAAATTGACAGATTCTTGATTAATCAGCCATGATTGAATGATGGAGTAGACTTGATGGGCTGAATGGCCTAATTCTGCTCCTGGAATTCATGAAGTTATGAACTTATAAACAGCATGGAAACAGGCCCTTCTTCCCAACTCGTCCACGTCAACCAAGATGCACCATCAGAGCTAGTCCCATTTGCCTGCGTTTGGCCCATAAGTCTTTAAGCCTTTCCAATCCATGCACCTGTCCAACTGTCTTTAGGGTAAGCACCATTGTCATTGCCAGCTCATTTCGTACACTGGGGTGATTGTACAGTGTTTTATTGAGTTAGATTTACTCTTAGGGCTAACGGAATCAAGGGATATGGGGAAAAAGCGCCTTGAGTATTAGAAAGGCGCTATATAAATCCCATCCATTATTATTATTAAAGCAGGAGCGGAGTACTGATTTAGGATGATCAGCCATGATCATATTGGATGGCGGTGCTGGCTCGATGGGCCGAATGGCCTACTCCTACATTTTCTATGTTTCTATGTTTTTTTATTACTCTATGACTCTAATTGTTTACGTAAATGCAAGTTGATGCAAGTCGCCTATTGCGTAAGTGTCTGTAATTGTATCCAATTTCACCACCTCCTCAGGCAGCTCATTCTAGGTATCAACCGTTTCTGTGTGAAAAAGAAATTCTCCTCAAATCTCCTTTAAAACTCCTCCCTCTCACTTTAAAACTCATTCCTTTGTTAAGAGATATTAAGGATATCTGAGTTAACCAATGAGTTGGAAAAGGATAACAGATCTTATATTTGGAGGAAAAAAACAAAGCTAACGTTTTTATGTGTCATATTAAATGGCTTTTATAGTGGTGAGTCCCACACTGCAAGAATAACATTACCACTTATTTCATCCTCATCTACTGCATTCCAAGCTCCCGATGTGTTCTTCTTTATATTGGCGAGACCATGCATAGATTAGCTGACTGTTTCGACGAACACCAAGTCCACCAAGGCCTTCTGGATCTCTTGGTTGCTAACCATTTTAACTCCCGTTTCCATTCCCATACGGATCTTTCTGGCTTTGGCCTCCTTCATTGCCAGAGTGAATCCACACGCAAACGGGAGAGAAAACACCTCATATTCCACTTGGGTAGCTTACAACCAACCCAATGGAGCAAACATCAAATTTTAGGTAAATAACCTACAAACTCCCCTCCTCATTTCCCCCCTCCCTCCCTTCCTTGTGCCCCACCTGAATGCGCATGCATTTCCCCCTTTCTCTTGCCCCGCATACCCTTCCACCTATCCACCTATATTCCTTCCTCTGGCTTCACATTTCACACCTCTCCTCATCTCACTACCTTTTGTCTTTTAATCTTTGGCCTTGTTCCAACCATCTGCCAAACAACCCACCCCTCCCCCCACTCCCATTCCCCTTCACCTGTGTCCATCCATCATGGCAGTGAGGTAAAAAGGCACAAAGTGCTGAAGTAACACAGCAGGTCAAGCAGCATCTTCGGTAGGTGACATTTTGGATTGGGACCCTTCCTAAAGCTGTGTCTCACTCCACCTCTCATTCACATTTCTCTCCTCTACTCCAATCAGTCTGAAGATGGGCCCCGACCTGAAACATTGTCTATTTATGTTCTTCAGAGATGCTGCCAGATCCAGTTACACCAGCACTTTGTGTCTTTTCTAATCACTATTTATTTATTGATTATTCTGCTTACTTGAGGAAGATTGAAAAGCAAATATTTAGTCATGGAACTGCATAAATGCTTGATAATTGTCATTTCTATACAGGACCATCTATCCACTTAAGTTTTTCCCAAAACTGTGAATTAGGTATCCCTCAGCGATATTTCCCCGTCTGGTGAAAATGCACACAGCAGATCCACAACTTTGAACTAATGAATTAAAGCATTTTACTATTAACGTTAGGGCACCATCTCCATTGTTGCCCCTTTCCAACAAACCATTCACTGCAACCTTGACTAAAGCCCAGTTGAAACAATATGAATTAACCGACCCAAAAGCAAAAGAAGGTTTAAGTTTGAACAATTACATAAAGTAAACATGACAGAACTTACAGAATAGAAGTCAGCCAATTGATCCATCATGCCTGTCCCAGATCTGTAACGATCTGTGAGTTATTCTTCATCTAACGCTCCATTAAAGTAAGCCATATATTACGAGCAGGTTTTGGGGCATATAACTACTGGAGAGAGCGTTGACGGCACGGAAAGACGGCACCCGGGACAGGCTGGGTTAGCACCCCAGTCTGTGTCTTTCGTGAGAAAGACACCCAATAAAGGTATGGAAAGGCCTAATGAACCACCGTGGCCTAAAAATCCATCAGGCGAGAATGAAATGCTCAGAGAAGGAGAAAGAGGTGCAGCGCACAGGCCTTGAACCTGGTGAGACGCAGGAGGAGCCCGGCCAGGACTCACCCCACAGAACCCAGTCCCTCCACGCACTACTCCCAACCCCTGCAGAGTAGTTATTAAGATGGCTGATCCGTGGGTGGTTGCTGCTGGGACGCAAGTCGGGGCCTGATCAACCCCGGCTGGGTCGCCTGGGCGAGGGTGTCTGATGTTGTGAGACCCGAAACACCCGATGACCCCAGGTCACATCACTGAAGATGTGTCCCAGCACATCTAGAAGATGTATATTTTTCACAGTAAACCAGTCTTGACTCTCTCTGGCAGCCCTGAAGACCGGAGAGTGGAGGAGAGGGGAGCCACTGGTGACGACGGATGCTAGGAGTGGGCCAGTAGGAGAGGGAGCAGGGTATTGCCTCCAACACCTTCAAGGTGGGCTGCAGGAGGTGGCCCCCGGGACACAGAGGCGGTGGGGCGAGGAGAGGGACATTGGTTCGTGGTCCTACAGCAGCCTAGGGCTCACCTGGGCTCACCTGGATCAGGGGCACTCCAGTATTTCCAGTATGAGGACCCGACTTAGACTTTGGACCATTTTTTTACTTTGTAAATGCCACAAAAATATGACGAATGTGCAGTGGTGGTTGTGCAAATGAATTTCACTGTGCTGTAAATATGTGACAATAAAGAACCATTGAACCATTGACTGTTGACTGTTGACCTTCACATACCTTCACCTCATGAGTCTGGGGAAGGGTCCCAACCTAAAACGTTGTCTGTCCATTTCCTCCATAGATGTTGCCTGACTCGCTGAGTTCCTCCAGCACCAATGTTCTGTTCACCTCATACTAACTTAGTACAGCACAGAAGGAGCCTATTCAGCCCATCAGGTCCATGCCGACCCCCTGCAGAAGGATCCCAATAGAGTCAATCTACCTCTCTCTGTTGCCCTATAGCCCTGCAACTTATTTTCTCTGACATACTCCTCAAATTTCCCCTCCTACATACACTAAGTGTAATTTCCAGAAGCCAATTAGCCCATTAGCCTGTGGCATGAAGGAGGAGGTGTGTGCTTTGTCCGATGAGGACTAATTAAACAAATTCTCTGTGGTTTAGAAGACAAGATCTCAATGAACTATTCTAAGATTATAAGATTATTGGTGTGATTTTAATAGATTATTAACTGCCGTTTTGATCTCCTAACTGAAAAAGGATATACATATTCTAGTGAGAGTGCAACAAAGATTTCTAGCCTGTATATTTTTATTAACTTTTCACATGTTCGTTGATTTGTTTTAGCTATTGTGTCAAAATATTTAATTTCAACCTTTTTTTATACTTTTTATAAGTTTGGGTCTAACAATCCATGCAAATCCATCATTCTCTTTATCGTGAGCTCACTTTAACTCATGTAATCTGATTCTGGACAATGTTAGTCAGAGAGAGATACAACATGGAAACAGACTCTTTGGCCCATCATGTCCACACCAATCTCAACCATCCATTTACTCTAGTCCTACATTAATCTTATTTTTTATATTCTCACCACATTCTCCTCAAGTGCCCTCGGTTCCACCCTTCACTTTCACACCAGGGACAATTTATTGTGACAATTAACTTAGTACCCATACGTCTTTGAGATGTGAGAGGAAACTGGAGCCCCCGGAGAAAACCCACGAGGTCACAGGGAGAAAGTGCAAACTCTACACAGATATCATCCAAGGTCAGGATTCCGTTTATTTTATTACTGTAAATTAAAGATGCCGTTAATTGCACTTTTATTTTGAATTAACTAGGTACGATGGTGTAGAATAGAACAGTGTGACACATTTACTAGTTATCTGCTTAACAGGTTAAGGAATTTATTATTAATTTTATTGGCCAATGAATTAAGAACAATCATATTTTGTTGTCCTAAAGATATCCCACTGTCCATTTTAATTGCACTTTAAGAATAGAATAGTGCATGGTTTATGTTCATATTTGGAGATGCAGTGTAGAAACAGGCCCTTCGTCCAACTGAATCCACTCCAACTATCCATTACCTGTTCACACTAGTTCCATGTTATTCCACTTTCACATCCTACACACTAGGGGCAATTTACAGAAGCCAATAAACATACAAACCTGCACGCCTTTGCAGTGTGGGAGGAAACCGGAGCACCCATGGAAAACCCATGCGGTCATGAGGAGAACGTATAAACTCCGTACAGACAGCACCCATAGTCAGGATTGAACCTGGGTGTTTAGCGCTGTGATGCAACAGTTCTACTTCGGCGCCACTCTGCCACCTATAAAATGTTTCTGTCTTTAAAAACTTTGACTTTCTAGAAACATAATCTTAGGAGCTCTGCTAGAATGAGCAAATTATATGTTATTTATAATTCTGTATATTTCTCATTATCTAAGTTGAAAAATAGTAGAGGCACTGATATTGTTATAAAATTTGGAAATATATTTAAATGCGTTCGTTAATTGGTGTATCAGGTGAAGTATTACCACTTTTCACACCTAAACCAGGAAATTATTGCTGGCAATATTATAGCCTTAAATTCAAATGGCTCTTTCATCAACTCTGGATATGCTGCAATGATTTACAACATATTTGGTATTTCTAAGACACGTTACTGCTGTAATTTGTAAAAAAAAAATCATTTGTCTATTCTTATTAAAAGTTACTATGCGCAGTTTTTTAAAACAACATCGCTCACTTGTGTTAAATGGGAAGCTGTCTGTTAAAATTGCCGGTGAACATGACATGAATTAACTAATAATTATTTTGCAAATATTACAAAGTCATCTCAATGCTGTAATGTCTGAATTATGTTTTCCCAGGAATTCTCATTACTTTACAATGTTAATATTCTACTTACTTCACCATTCATCCTTGCAATCTTTCTAAATTAAATTGGCAACTTTATGTCAATTATTCCTGAATGGTGTCCAATTTTGTTTGCTGAACTCATGCCCTTGAGGATCCATGTTTTCTCGCTCATCTAATTGCCAGCAGAGAGAAAAGCTGTTCACCATACCAGCCTGGTGGAAATTGAACCAATGTTCCTGCTTAGAGTTTTATGTCCTGAGATATAGCTTGAAAATAGGCCCATCAACCCACTGAGTCCGCGCCGACCAGTGATCACTAGCACTGTCCTACTCACTGGGAGCAGTTTACAATTTACAAAATCCAAGTATCCTACAAACCTGCATGTCTTTGAAGTCTGGAAGGAAACTGGAGCACCCAGAGAAAACCCACACGGTCACAGGGAGAAAGTACAAATTTCGTACAGACTGCATCCGTAGTCAGGATCGAACCCGGGTCTCAGGTTGCTGTAAGGCAACTTTACTGCTGCACCACCGTGCCGCCCAATTTTAGAGAAGCAATTAACCTACAAAACCCTCATGTCTTTGGGAGGTGGCAAGAAACTGGAGCTCCTGGAGAAAAACTATGGGGGAACATACAAACTCCGTACATACAGCACCCATAGTCCGAATGATCCCGGTTCCCTGGTGCTGCAAGGCAGCAACTCTACCG
This sequence comes from Amblyraja radiata, assembly GCF_010909765.2. NCBI lineage: Eukaryota > Metazoa > Chordata > Chondrichthyes > Rajiformes > Rajidae > Amblyraja > Amblyraja radiata. The sequence continues at coordinate 28,578,890 of NC_045975.1, read as the reverse complement.
GTGTGCCACTGTTGCAGGAAAGCTGCAGGAAATTACTCCATGTTTACAGGGCAAATAAGTATGGAGACAAGTGCAAATGGGACTAGCTCAGAAGGGTTTCCTTTCTTCTCCCCCCCCCCTCCTCCTCACCCCCCATCAGTCTGAAGAAGGGTTTCGGCCCGAAACGTTGCCTATTTCCTTCGCTCCATAGATGCTGCTGCACCCGCTGAGTTTCTCCAGCATTTTTGTGCACCTTTGATTTTCCAGCATCTGCAGTTCCTTCTTAAACACTTCTAAAAAAGGGGCTTCATGGACAAGTTAGGCCAAAGGGTAGAAACAAGGAACTACAGATGCTGGTTTACACAAAAGGATATAAAATGCTTGAGTAACTCAACGGATCAGGTGAAAAAGAAACCGGGGAACAGCACCTCATGGTCTTCTAGGGTAGCTTACAACCCTATGGTATGAATTTTAGATAGTAGAATATCTAATTTTAGGTAACCAGTGCCCCCCCCCCCTCATTTCCTTTCTCTGGCTTCACAATTTGCAACTCATCAACCTGTCTGTCTAACATCTGCTTTAATCTCTGACCTTTGTTCCAACCATCTGCATATCAAAACCCCCGCTCACCTGTGTCCACCTATTACCTACCACATTTTGTCCTGCCTCTCCTCTCTTCCAGCTTTCTTTCACCCCAACCCTAACAATCAGTCTGAAGAAGGATCCCGACCCAAAATATCACCTATCCATGTTGTCAAGAGATTCTGCCTGACCCGTTGAGTTACTCCTGCACTTTGGGCTGATGATCCTGTTTCCATGCTGTATGATTCTATGACTTATTGAAGAAATACAATTTACATTCGCTTTTTTTTCCAGTTTGTCTTCAAGTAGATTGCTGCTTGCAACAGCATGGTCTTGGAACTGAACTGGGGTGGAGGGGAGAGGACTGAGGGTGGAGAAAATGGAGGCATCATGTGCTACAGAAATGGTTGCAATGGACTCAATGAGGCTTTTTGTCCCAACTCTTCAGTTCCACCTGCATTCAGAGGCTGAAGATAGACACAAAATACTGGAGTAACTCAGTGGGTCAGGCGGCATCCCTGGAGAACAAGAACAGGTGACGTTTTGGGTCGGAACCCTTCTTCAGACTGGCTGTTGTGAGCACTGCACTTTAGATGACTTTGGGTACCTCCTGCCCTTTCAGATTGATGTTGAAAATATGAGGGAAATGGATGGGGTAAATGCACAGTCTTTCACCCAGAGTAGGGGAATCAAGAACCAGAGAGCAAAGGCTTATGGTGAGGGGGAAAAGATTTAATAGGAATCTAAGGAGCAACCTTTTTACACAAAGGGTGGTGGTTATATGGAATGGGCTGCCGGAGTAAGTAGTTGAGACAGGTACTTTCACAGTTTAAAGAATATTTGGACAGGTTCATGGAAAGGATATGTTTAGATGGATATGGGCCAAATGCAGGCAGGTTATGTTGGTCGGCGTAGAGAAGTTGGACCAAAAGGCTGTTTCCGAGCTGTATGTTTCTATGACTATGAATCTTTCCGTGAGTTCTGACCAATATTCACCTCTGGAACAGATTGCTCTTTCTGAGATCATGCGGGCCACAAATTCTTTCCCACTCTCCCAACATTGTCATGAACCCGACACATCAAATGTATTCATTAGCCTGCAAAACATGTTGGGATACCTGGAGCAATGATTAGGACTTAAGCCTGTCTTTTTCGTTTAACTGCTGGGTTTACACCTAAAAACAGAAGTATTGATCTAATTTACTGAAGGACCTCAATTGAAACGGTTGTAGACTTTTTTCATCAGATTTACAGCTGGAAATCGGAAAATCCCTGCAGAAGTTTAACTTTCTGCTCCAGGTGGAATGGTTTGTTGAGGGTAGAAGCATGTTCATTAAACTGTGACATTTTCCAGGCTCCTTTAGAACTCAGAAAAGGTTACATTTTCTACTCTGGGAACAAGTCAGTATTTATATAGCACTGAAACTTTTTTGTGGTGTTTAATAATGAATGCAAGCATAACGTACGCAGGCAAAAATATCAAATGGAAATTCTCTCTACTATGACTAAAAACAATTACCTTTGAACTGAGCAACAAATCCCTGTGTTGACTATTTCACGTTTGGAATTTTGGAAAGCTTGGCACAATGGCCATGATTTAGAAAATATGATTTACAAATCTACCGATAAATGAAAAGAGCTTATGAATATTTGTTTAAGATTCTCCAAAGCACAGTGACTTTGAGGCTGCTTTTGGCATGTATTTCTACAGTGGAATTATCTGAAATAACCTTTGAACACACCCAACGTAAAAATGTGCATTTTTCCTCCAGCTTTGAAACGCAATGTAATCTTGCACAGTTAACGTCAAATAGAAGTACTTTGCAGCCTCAAATGTGAAAACATAATTTGGCCATTTATAGCTTTGGATATACTCTGGATATAGTTTTGTGCAGTTACTACAACTTTATTATTGTCACGTGTACTGAGGGAGTTCAGTTCAGTTTTTTTCAGTTCAGTTGGGTTTATTGACACGTGTACTGAGGTACAGTGAAAAGCTTTTTTATTACGTGCTATCCAGTCGGTGAAAATACTATACAGGATTACAATCAAGCCCTCCACAGCGTACAGATACAGGATAACGGGTATAATGTTTAGTGCTAGATAAAGCCCAGTAAAGTCGGATTTAAAAGGTCTCCAATGAGTTAGATGGGAGATCAGGACCGCTCTAGTTGGTGAAAGGACAGTTGAGTTGCCTGATAACCATTGGGAAGAAACTGTTCCTGAATCTGGAATACTTGGTTATACTTGGATAGATTAGTGTTATATCTTTGCTCTTCAATGTTATATCATTATACTTTAATGTTATATTGTTTTACTTCAATGTTATGTCTTTGCACTACAATTTTATATCTTTATAATATAATTTTGTACCCTCTATCATTTTTTTGTGCAATATGGATGGGTTGATTATATTCTTGTAGAGTCTTGTCTTGATTGGATAGCAAGCAAACAAACATTTTTCACTGTGCCTAGGTACATGTGACAATGGTTAATTAAACTACACTACACTAGATACTGTAGTAGTTCAATAGGCAAATTTAATTTTACATGGTATTTCACCATGTTTTACCTCTTGGTTAGTTGCATGCACCACAGGTGACTACTCATTGAAATCAGTTGATCCCAGTTGATTAATGCAAGTGTTGCTACTTCAATCATCAAATTGTTCAGTTTTATTGTATCGATTTCAATGAAATGTGTGTCAAGTTTGTACATTCTTCCTATGACCGCGTGGGTTTTCTCCGGGTGCTCCGGTTTCCTCCCATTTCGTTGTGTCTGTACTGTACATGGACAATGACAATTAAAGTTGAATCTGAATCTGAATCTAAAGATGTGCAGGTTTCTAGGTTAATTGGCCTGTGTAAATTGTCCCTAGTGTGTAGGATAGAACTAGTGTAGGATGATTGTTGTCGGCGTGGTGGGATGAAGGGCCTGTTTCCATGCAGTATCTCTAAACTAAACTAAACTAAACTACATTGAAGTTTAACATTGCAGTTCCAAGCCCCATCTGTGAGTGGCCATTTTCTTTAGCAAGTGATGAACAAATAGTTCAGAATGGAGATTGGTCTTGGCACAGAATGAAAAAGTTACAACAGTTTATTTAAAGCTGCATTTGGAAAATGTGTCATTCTATGAACATTGGAATAAAACATTCCCCAATCTGTAAATGACATGATTTATAGGAGGATTATGAAATGATTCAGAGTCTGGATTCAATCAAGCTATTTTTGAATATGTAAAAAGAGTAAGAAATAAGAAAGGGGCATCAAAAGGTATATTTAACCTTCAGAAACAAGGAACTGCAGATGCTGGTTTACGCAAAAGGACACAAACTTTTGGATTAACTCAGTGGGCCAGGAAGCATCTCTGAAGAACATGGATAGTTGATGTTTTGGGTCGGGATCCTTCTTCAGACCGATTTACTTCAGGTGGGACTAATGTTGATGGGGCATATTGGTTGGTGTGGGCAGGTTTCCACATTGTTTCCTGTTTCCACGTTGTATGACTCGATATGACTACGATTCTATGACCAAAACTAAACACAATATTCCAAATGCAGCCTCACCAATTAGAGCACCAGACACAAAGAAAGCTGCTGACTTTGTGAAACCTACAGCAAGTAACTGGATTTTTTAGGTTTGTTTTTCAATTAATTTCAATTGAATGCATGAATGAAAAGCACCAAGCAATTCAAATACTGAACATTCAAGTTTTACTTATCATGAAAGTACAACTCTTGCAGTTGGGTTTCTCCAATTCACTTTAGGGTAGTCATCTTGCTCATATCTTCTCTGCACTTCTGGGTCATTCTCCTCTTGACTAATTTGTGCACAGGCCAGAAGTATCTCTTCTGTATTGTTCTTCCACTCAATGGTGAAATGTAAGACATTTTTCTAATCCACATGCCAGATTTTCATCATTAACCTGTTGTCCTCAGGTCTTGTGCCAGTTTAGTTTAGAGACACAGCATGGAAATAGGCTTTTTGACCCACTGATTCCACGCCGACCAATGTCCACCATACACCAGTTCCTTCCTACACCCTGGAGACATTTTACAGAAGCCAATTAACCTACAATCATGCACGTCTTTGGAATATGGGAGGAAACTGGAGCACCCGGAGAAAACCTACGCAGTCACAGGGGGAATGTACAAACTCCATGCAGGCAGCACCTGTAATCAGGATTGAACCCGTGTCTCTGGTGCTGTAAGGCAGCAACTCTACTGCTGCACCACTGTGTCATCCGCAGGGTGCCTCTGTCATGATCCTGCTGCTAGAATCAATCTGAAGAAGGGTCCCGACCCAAAACATTGCTTGTCCATTTCCTCCACAGATGCTGCATATTCCACTGTTCCTTCAGCACTTTTGTGTTTTGCTCAAGATTCCTTGTGTCGCTAACTCAAACAGTGTTTGGTAGTCAGTGGCATGGAGGATGATGCCCATGAACATGTATGTTCTTGATCATTGATACCAAGATGAGCTTTCGCTTGCCTGTAGAATGAATAACATTCAACGGGATTACAGGCTGATGCCTGAGATAGAAACCACAGCTCAGTGAGGGTTGCCATTGAATAAGCAAGTCAAACCACAAGTTTTGTCCTTCAGTATGTATAAACTTTGCTGATCTCAGTACAGCTGCTACAATTGGTCTCAGTGGCAGCTGGTGAAAGTTCGAAGTAATTGGCCAGGGTTCATTGTGGATGGCAGACCTGACCTAACCAGTGCAACAGGATGAGGCTGCCTTTATCACTGATTTCTCATGAAGCTGCCATTAGAATCAATGCGAAGACGGGTCCCGATCCGAAACATCACCTGTCCATTCCCTCCCAGATGCTGCTTGATTCGCTAAGCTCTCATGGCACTTTGTGTTTTGCGCACGATTCCAACATCCACCATCACGTGTCTCCATTTTGCTGCTACTTGGCACAGCTAAATCCGTCAGACCTATCTCCAATCAACCAGTGACTGCCTTTTGTTTCAATTTCTAGCTGTTGAAAAAGATTAAATATTGAGTAATAATTAAAGCCATTTAGATTTGGCTTCATGCAAAAATTGTAATTGCTAATTAAAGGGAGAAGAAAAATGCATTAAAATGCATTGGGGTGGCACAGTGACGCAGCGGTAGAGTTGCTGTCTTACAATGCCTGAGACCTGGGAGACCACGGGTGCGGTCTGTACAGAGTTCTCCCTGTGACCGCATGGGGTTTTTCCGCGTGTTCCAATTTCCTCCCACATTCCAAAAATGTGCAGGTTTATTGGTTAATTGGCTTCTGTAAGTTACCCCTAGTGTGTAGGATGAATGGGTGATCATTGGTTGGTGTGGACTCAGTGGGCCAAAAGGCCTGTTCCAAAGCCGTATATTTAAACTCTTATCTAAAATTTGTGTTTTATACTGTCAATACAGTAAATATTACCAGACATTAAAAAATAACTTTCTGCATCATAACTGCACTTTTTACAATAGATTATCATTGAACATTCACTACAAAATCTCTGCTTCTCCTACTTCCTGTCCCTCCCATTGACGAATAGCTCTGATTGACCAAACTTTCTCAATCAGTTTAAATTTCTGCCAAGTTTCCTTCCAGCCTCCAGTTTGGTCTTTGTTCTGAGGTAAATGAACATTCGATTTAATTTTTAGAAAATGTCAAGTCTGCCAACTTTGAGGCAACTTGCTGTTTGAAGCCATTTTTTCCTCAAGCAATACAAATATTTCTTTGTGAGCCAGATATTGTTTGGTCATGAAAGTGCAGCCTATAGCAGGCACATTGGTATTAACACGAAGAGTCTAACAAAATATAGAAACATCATAAGTTCATTTATTTCTGAAGTGGGGTCATGTATATGTTGGCCTTCTTTTCAATGTATACAGTTATTTCGTTTGGTCTTTCAGAGAGGCCCAGTGTCAGGGTGAAATTGGCCTTTGTGTACTTTTCACACTGTGCTTTAAGCTGCTGCCAAGTCTGAAGGGGCCTAATGATGGGTGTCTAAAACGCCTGCCTGTTTGTTCCTGGCTGTGGGTCCAGTTTAATATGTAAGCCAGCCCCCTGTGAAATACATGGAACCCTGACTGTGGTTTTCGAGCAGGAAAAGGCCAGTCCCGTGCCAACTGGGAGAGCCAGCCTAAAATGGCTTAGATCGCTGAGGGTTTGGACTAATGTTTAGTGTAGTTTAGTTCAGAGATACAGCACAGAAACAGGCCCTTCAGCCCACCGAATCCACGCCGACCAGCGGTCCCCACATGCTAACACTATTCTACACACCAGGGACAATCTACAATTATCATCAAAGCCAATTAACCAACAAGCCTGTACATCTTTGGAATGTGGAAGAAAACCGGAGATTCCGGAGAGAACCCATGCAGGTCATGGGGAGAACATACAAACTCCGTACAGGCAGCACCATTAGTTGGGATTGAACACTCTGGCACTGTAAGGCAGCAACTCTACCACTGCGCCAACGTGCCACCCAAACGATGTTGTTAACTTTGTATCTCTGGCTAGTTTGAGAAATGAAGTGGCCATTCCCCATACTGAGGTACAGCTTTGAATCTCAGCTGTCAAGAGTCAAGAGTGTGCAAGTGTCTTATGTACCGACAATGGAACATTAAAACTCTTACTTTTAGTAGCACTTCACAGCACACACATAGATAATGCATTATAAACAAAAATTCACTAAATTATGAACCACAATATTAATGTAAAAAAAACGAAAGTCCTTAGTGCAACGAAAGACAGTCGATAATTCACAAATGTGGTTTGTGTTATGTAGTGTTCAACAGCATGATGTTTATTGGGAAGAAACGATTTTTGATGCTGGAGGTCACGGTTTTCAGACTCCTCCGATGGTAGGAATGAAATGAGAGCGTGGCCAGGGTGATGTTGGTCTTTGATGGTGGAACATAAAACATAGAGTATAGAACAGTACAGCACAGGGACAGGCCCTTCAGCCCACAGTGTTTGTGCTGAACATGATGCCTTGTTGAACTGATCTCATCTGCGTGCAAATAGAACCAGGAGGGACTTACCTTCCATGCCTTCAAGTTCAACTATGCCCCGCGGGGTACGAAGGTTGAAGATGGCCAGGCAAAGAGAAGGCCGGCAGTTCACAGAATGACCAGATAGACGTGTTGGCTGGAACGGGCCATTATGGCCAGCTGCAGTAGGGACTGTGCAATGGCACCGAAACCTGATGATTATTACATATAGACGCAGCGGGCTTTGCATTATGTGCGAACTGGGGATTGTACTTATGTATGGCAACAATCTCACTGAACGATATGCAAAAAAAGAATCTCACTGTACCCTGGTACATGTGATAATAAAGGAACCATTGTACCACTGAACCATTGAAGTTATCCATATTCCCCCTCAGAATCAGAATCAGAATCACACTTTATTCGCCAAGTATGTTTTGCAACATACGAGGAATTTCATGGGCCAAGTCAGTCATACAATTAAAAAGCACCAGATCACTCAAAAAACATGTTTTAACATATTTTAACATCCACCACAGTGACTCCTACACATTCCTCACTGTGATGGAAGGCGAAATAAAGTTCAAGTCTCTTCCTTTTGTTCTTCCTCAGTCGTGTGCCTCGAGCCCCCGTTGACGGGATGATCTTCACTCCCGTAGCCGGCGGTGTTTGGGCCCTCCGCGTAGAGGCGATCAGCTCCCGCATCGGGGAGATGTCAGCTCCCCCACGCCGGGCGATCGAACCTCGCGTTGGGGCTGGTCGAACCTTCCGCGAGGTTGGAGCTCCCGACTAGCCTCGCCCGAGCCCTTGATGGTGATTCCATGGTGGTCGCGGTGGGAGTGATCCCAGGCAAGGGATCAGCTCTGATGTTAAGTCCACGATCCGCGGTGGGGCTCACAAGAGTCCGAGGAGGCTTCCAGCTCCATCGATGGAAGTCCGCAGAGCCCGGAGAATGTGATCCGAAAATTAATCACATCTCCGGGAAGGTAAGAGCTTGAAAAAAAGTTTCCCCCGATCCCCACCCCCCTCCCCCCCTTCCCCACATAAAACAAACCGAAGAACATTAAAACAAACTTTTAACGCACTAAAAAATAACAAAAATAAAGAAAAAACTAACAGACTGCCGGCAGGGCTGCATCTCCATGTGCCTATTTAAAAGCTTCTTAAACACCACTATCATATCTGCCTCCACAACCAGCCTTGCAAATGTGTTCCAGATATCAATGATATTGATTATAGACACAAAATGCTGGAGTAACTCAGCGGGATAGGCAGCATCTCTAGATAGAAGGAATGGGTGATGTTTTGGCTCGAGAGCCTTCTTCAATATCAATGATATTTGTCTTTGGAATGTGTGAGGAAACTCGGAGAAAACTCACGCAGTCACGGGGAGAACGTCCAAACTCTGTACAGGCAGCACCCGTGGTCAGGATCAAACCAGGGTCTCTGGCGCTGTAAGGCAGCAACTCTACCACTGCACCACTGTACCGCCCTACTCTTATGTGTTCTAGGGTAAGTGTTGGGCTGATTGGGATTAGATGATGTGGGAGCAAAGCATTTTTTTCCTACCATGGGTAACTCATTGAAATGGTACCAAGACTCTGTCTCAAAATGGACAACCACCGAAGAAGGGTCTCGACCTGAAACATCACCTATTCTCCTTTTCTCCAGAAATGCTGCCAGACCCGCTGAGTTACTCCAGCATTTTGTGTCCATCAACCACCATTCAAAACTATTGGTTAACATACTTTGATGGTAAAGTCTCAGTGAAGACACAAGAGTCGACAGATGTTGGAGCAAAACACAAAGTGCTGGAGTAACTCAATGAGTTAGGCAGCATCTATGGAGAGAATAGATTACTTAGACATATTCTCCACGATCTGCTGAGTTCCTCCAGCACTTTCTGTTTTGCTCAAGATTGAGCATCTGCAGTTCTTTGTGCCTGCAGATGTTGGAGTCTGCAGTGAAGAACAAACTGCTGGAGGATGCCAGGGGGTCAGACAGCATCTGTGGAGGGAAATGGACAATGATGTATCAGGTGGAGTCCCTTCATCCATCCCTGATGGCTAATGGCTGTCCATCATCTTACATGGATGTCATAAAACATTTTTAATATGATTTTTTTTTTAATTTACCCCGAGTGGTATACACACTCTGGTCCTTTCTCCATGCTTTACTCTGCCTTTCAGTTGGATTGGATTTCAGAAGCAGAGCACCAATGCTCGTGATCAAGCTGTGTGTGTAGCAGCAAAGACAGGTGATGAATTCCTTGACATTTACACTTATCCTAATCAGACTGAACTGTAGTTTTGACACTCATCATCCCCAAGATTGGTGGATTGATAGATGCATTGGCCACTGTTAATTGCCCCCTTGTTTGTGGGTGAGCAGTAGAATCTCACGCAGACTCGGTGGGCCGAAGGACCTGTTTCTGCGTTGTATCTCTAAACAAAACTAAAACTAAACTAAATCTTTCCTATCCATGTTGTGGGTGAGCAGTAGAATCCAGTCTGAAGAAGGGTTTCGGCCCGAAACGTCGCCTATTTCCTTCGCTCCATAGATGCTGCTGCACCCGCTGAGTTTCCCCAGCAATTTTGTGGACTTTCAAATACTGTTAGGTACCTGCCTCAACTACACCTTTGGCAGTGCTTTCCACATACCTCCCACCCAAAAAAAACAAACTGCTGGAGGAAGTCAGCAGGTCATGAGTTCATAAGTGATAGGAGCAGAATCAGGCCATTCGGCCCATCAAGTCATTCAATCATGGCTGATCTATCTCTCCCTCCTAATCCCATTCTCCTGCCTGCTCCCCATAACCCCTGACACCCGGACTAATCAAGAATCTATCTATCCCTGCCTTAACAATATCCATTGATTTATCCTACACAGCCTTCAGACAACGTCTGTGGAGGGAAATGGACAATTGATGTTTTGAGCCAAGACCCTTCATCCAGTCGAGATGGTTATTGGCAGTCGAGCCTATGACATATATCTCACAAAATATTTTCAACATGCAATTGTCTCAAAATGCATCCTTGGTGGTGTTAAAACACACTATGTTCCTGGCTGTAACCTAGCAACTGACTCTGTTCTTTTAAGTATTTACAATGCTTTTACCAAGGTAGTAAAAAGTGTTTTGAAAGTACTTAAGACTGGTGCCCATGTCACAGTGGGAATACAGCAGTCTGTCTGTCCATTATGTTTTCAGGGTTTGAGTTCACAAATGGCTTTGTTGGCGACAGGCCAGGTGCCATTCTAAAGTCGCTTAATATGCACTTATGGCACTTTCTGACATAAAGTTAACAAAGGCAGCACAAGCAACCTAATCGCTTAAGACTCGGCGCTGGGAAATTGTCTTTCAAACTGAATTAAAGGGAGAAACTGTGTGAGGAAATAAAATGAAGGAAAACTGCAGATGCTGGAATTCCGAACCAAAAACAGAACATAGTGGAAACAATCGGCAGGGCAGGCAGGATCTGTGGAATACAAAGCAGTTAACTGTTGTTAGAACTGGGAAGGAGTAAAACAAATAGTTTATGGTGCTGAGAAGGGACAGTGGGCGTGGGTGGTGGATAGAATAAAGGGAATATCTGTGAGAGTGTGAAGTTATCCCTGAGCTGTAGGGATATGTGAGAGAACGTAGATCAATGTTTGATGGGACAATTAAAGGAGGAGAAAATAGCACAAAAGCTATAAGATATGTGGGGGTCAGTTGGAGAGTACGCATGAAGACTAAGGAAATTAAAAGGTAAAGGTGTTTATGACATGCTAATAAAGGAAAGATATGTTTGGTGATGGAATCTTGGAGCAGACAGATACTGTGAAGGATGATCTGTTGAATGGAGAAGGTTGGAAGATGATAACCAGGGAGACATTATCCTTTCTCATCGAGACGGGGAGATGGGTGAGAGGAGTGGTCCACAAAATAGATGAGATATGATAAAGGACTCTGGCAACACTGGTGTAGGGGAAGCCACAATTTAACCAGAAGGAAGAGGCACCTTTACACTTTAGACTTTAGAGATACAATGTGGAAACAGGTCCTTCGCCCCACCAAGTTCGTGCCGACCAGCGATCACCCCTTACATTAATACTATCCTACACACTAAGGACAATTTGCAATTTTACGAATTAACCAACAAATCTGTACATCTTTGGATTGTGTGGGAGGAATTCGGAGAACCCGGAGAAAACCCATGTGGTCACAAACTCTATACAGATAGTACCCGTAGTCAGGATTGAACCTGGGTCTCTGGCGCTGTAAGGCAGCAACTCAACCGCTGAACCACTGTGCTGCCCTTATTGACCTCGACAGAAAGTCATATCATTGGTGTGAATATGATAAAGATGAGGGTACTGGGAGTGGAATGGAGTCCTTACTGGAGGTAGGGTGGGAGAAGATCTAGTCAATGTAGCTTTAGGACTTTGTAAACTTGTAATGGCAGCAAGCCTAACTTCATCCTATCACAGATATTCCCATGTCCTGTCAATCCTTCCCTAACCTCCCCTGGAACTTCTCTTTTGCAGTTCTGACAAAGGTTCTACAATGTCAAATATTGACTCTTTTTCTATCACCTTGAATATTTCCATCTTTTTTTGTAATCTATTGAGCCTATAAAGTATCTATTGATCATTCCCAAGATCCCAATTACCCCAAAACGTTTCCTTGCTTCCAAACGGGGAAGCAACTGTGTCCAAATTTCTCAAATTGTCACAACTTCACCATCATCACCTGTTGCCCCATTGCTTCTGAGAACAAAGAGGGAGCCAGCAAGATAGAGGGGGTTGGGGCACTGAGAACAAAGAGGGCCTAGGCGGGCAGGGTGGGTTCGGCCAGAACAAAGAGGAACCAACATGACTCTAATGAGAACTTTGTTGGCGCCAGAAACATGGCGCCTCTTTGTGCACTTTGTGTATTGTATGCAAAACAAAGGATTTCACTGTACCTAGGTACACAAGACAATAACATATCATTGAATTCTTGAATTTGACAAACCTCACCCCAGTTTCATTTACCCACTTCCAGACATGTCATATATTAACGCAGCTCTCCCAGTGAGGAGCAGGTGGACTCAATCTGATCTCTGGTACAACATTTTAACAGAGCAAATAATATTTCATCGTAAAAATGTTTTCTAGTGAGCACAGTATGGTGTACGATAGTTACTATCGAAGCAGACATTAGGTCAAATTCATTAACATTTGACAAATCTCATTTGGCCAAATATTACCATTCATGTTCAAAAACATCTGCTTTTATTTGGTAATAAAGAAAAATTGAAGGCCTATTGCTGCCAAGACCTGCTATTTCATGCAGTTAACTAACTCACACAGTTTTTTGTTTTGTAGCCATTATTTTCTCGTGAACATGAAGGTAAGGCGATAGAAAGCAGACTTGCTTTTGATGCATGTAATCAATAATTCTTTAGTTGTGTAGGACCCTTAACATATTATTATTTTTTTTTAATTCTTTCGGTTTACTTTTGTTCACATCTGACTAGATTGCAATCATCGGCCATAGTTTTAATCAATTTTGTGTAAGTTTATGCTAATAACATATTTCTTCTCCTCTGTAAATGAGGCAGACCAGGCCTGCCCACAATGAGATGCAAACAGCATTCAGCCTCGGTTTGACATGAGCCAAACAGCATAGGTATCACAAAGCCACCAGGGGCGCCGTATGATTGGCAGCCCCACCAACAGCCTGTCCGTAAGCCTGGCCAAGCTGGTCATCTGCGAGTCACGGCACCAGGCAGAGGAGGGCTTTACCCGAGCCAGTTGCTTGCCCCTTTACCGGGGTTACGTCCGTGCCCGGGTAGCGTGTGGGTAGCGCGGGACTGGCGCAAGGAGTAGCGTGGCGGAGTGTGGAGTTGCGCACGGTTTCGCGCAGCGCACCAGGATTTCATTCTGGACCAAGTGGGACATCCTGACGCGGCACAACGTCTCACCTCCAACAGCAGCAGAAGCAGGCAAGCGATCGCCGAGCTCGGCTTGGGGCTCATGGCCGTTGCGGATCCTGATCCGCCCCCACTCCTACTCCCAGAGCGGGGCCAAGACCATTGGAGATGGACACAAAATGCAGGAGTAACTCAGCGGGACCGGCAGCGTCTCTGGAGAGAAGCAATGGGTGATGTTTCGGGTCAAGACCTTTCTTCAGACTGAAGAAGAGTCTCGACCCGAAACATTCTTCCATTCCTTCTCTCCAGAGATGCTGCCAGTCCCGCTGAGTTACTCCTGCATTTTGTGTCTATCTTCAAATGACGTCACGCACTCCAGACGGCTGTGTGGACGCATGATGACGCGCGCGACCGTCGCGTGGCAGTCACTAACGGCCTGTCGCGTAAATGACAGGCCCTTTAGTGTCTGAATAATTTGGTGATTTTGTAATATTGTGGTGGGTATGTCACCATGGTTTTTTTGTTTTTGTTTTTGTATTGTGTTCGTAATTAAATTAATTGTTTTTGATACGAAAAAAAACCTTTGTTTTTTCGTCTTTTTTTGTTTTTACTGTGTTTTAAAAGTTTGTGTTAATGTTCACCGGTTTGTTTTATGTGGGGGGAGGGGGAGGGGGGTCAGGGGAAACTATTTTTTTCAATCTCTTACCTTGCCAGAGATGCATTTGTTTTCCGGGTCGTATCTCCGGTCACTCTGCGGCCTAACATCGTGAAGCTGGAGTCATGTTCAGACTGGCTCTGAGCCCCACCACGGGGCGTGGACTTAACATCGGAGCCGATCCCTTGCCTAGGTCGCTCCAACCGCAGCCTGTGGACTTTACGTTGAGAGCTAGCAGTCTCGGGAGAGGCCGAGTCGGCAAGCTCCAGCGACACAGAAGGTTCGACGGCCCGACTCGGGTCCGATCGCCAAGCGTGGGGAGCTGACATTCCCCCGATGCAGGAGCTGATCGCTCCGACGCAGAGGGTCCACAGCCGCTGGCTACAGGAGTCAAGAACGTCCCGTCAACGGAAGGCTCGAGGCCCCCGACCGCAGGAGAACAAAGAAGGGAAGAGGCTGAACTTTTTTCGCCTTCCATCACAGTGAGGAATGTGGAGGATGTTAAATGTTAAAATGTATTTTGTGTGTTCCGTTGCTTTTTATTTGTATGACTGACTTGGCAAATGAAATTCCTCCTATGTTGCAAAACATACTTGGATAATAAAGTATTATTGTATTACATTGCATTGTATTGTAAAGTGGTGTTGCATTGAATCTCTCCAACATGAGAAAGAGTAGATATATTTTCTTGTCACAAGAGCAGCACTGTGGCGTAGCGGTAAATCTGCTGTCTTGCAGAGCCAGAGACCCGGGCACAGCCCAGGCAACACCCAGTAGCTATCAGAAACATTCAATCGCACTGTGTTGGAGACGCTGGCAGTTGATATTTTTAGGCTGCCGTCAATAGATTTTTAGACACAAATTGCAGGAGTAACTCAGCGGGTCTGGCAGCATCTCTAAAGAAAAGGAATAGGTGACGTATCGGGTCGAGACCCTTCTTCAGGCTGAGAATCAGGGAAAAGGGAAACAAGACGTATGGATGGTGATAAGAGAGAGATTAAAGATTCAAGAGAGTTTATTGTCGTGTGTCCCAGATAAGACAATGAAACTCTTGCTGTGCTTCAGCACAACAGAATATAGTAGGCATAAATAAATACAGAACAGATCAGTGTGACCATATACCATTGAATATATATACACACACATAAATAAGCAGATAAAGTGCAATGGGCTATTAATGTTCAGAGTTTTGTTTGAGTTGAGTTTAATAGCCTGATGGCTGTGGGGAAGTAACTATTCCTGAACCTGGATGTTGCAGATTTCAGGCTCCTGTACCTTCTACCTGAAGGCAGTGGGGAGATGAGTGAGTGGCCAGGATAGTGTGGATCCTTGATGATGCTGGCAGCCTTTTTGAGGCAGCGACTGCAATAGATCCCCTCGATGGTAGGGAGGTCAGAGCCGATGATGGACTGGGCAGACTTTTTGCAGACTTTTCCTCCCACACTCCACAGACATGCCGGTTTGTAGGATAATTGGCGGGTAAAAATTGTCCCTAGTGAGGAGTATAGTGCTAGTATATGCACGGGGTGTTTGCTGGTCGGTGCAGACTCGGTGGGCTGAAAGGCCTGTTTCACCGCTGCATCTCTAAAGTCTAAGACTAAAGTCTAACGATATCATGAATAATAATAGTGAACCATGTACATTTAGAATTCAACTAAATCTAGTGGCCGCGGGGAAAATATGAGATTAATCATTTGGCACAAGTTACTTGGCATACCATTACTAAGAATGAAAATAACCTGCTGTGTGATTCAGGGTAGTTCTTATATTATTATGTGGCGTGCTGGTCCACATATACACTTTTATTTGTTCCTGAAGAATATAGTTCCTTATAGGTCAAAATCATTACACTGGGGAATTTACAGGAGCTGTGGGAAATCCGGAAATTTACTGCTAACTTGTTCCAGACCAACAGATCGTGGAGTTACAATGTACTTACTGACTTCCTCGAACATCGGTTGATTGTGGATCCCACTCCCTCCTCTGCTCCCTGTTCTCTTCCCTTGCTACTGCCTCTTCATTTTCTGTATTTTCACTCTTTATTTTGTTTCTTCTTTTCTTATCCACTCATCCCACGGACTGTCTACTCTCTCTGAATTCTCTCTCCCCTCTTTCTCCCTCACTCTCTCTCGCTCTCTCGACTAGATTTTAGAGATACAGCGCAGAAACAGGCCCATCGGCCCATTCAGTCCACGCCAACCAGCAATCACCCTGTACACTGTTCGGCGAACTTTGACTTTAGTAATTTTGTCGGCACCAGAAACGTGGCAACTCTTGTGTACTGCCAAGGTGAGGTCTGCTGCTTGATTTTACTGGGTTGTAGGCAAAACGAAGCATTTCACTGTACCTAGGTACATGTGACAATAAAGTATCATTGAAGCATTGAATCACTAGCACTATCCTACACACTGGGGACAATTTACCAAAGCTAATTAATCTGTGTGACTTTGGACTGTGGGAGGAAACCGGAGCATCCGGGGAAAAAAACATGCAGTTACAGGGAGAACGTAAAAACTCTGTGCAGACAACACCCGTAGTCAGGATCGAACTCGGGCCTCTAGCACTATTGGGTAAAACTCTACCACTGCGCCACCTTGCCACCCCTCATGTTTATCTCTCCTCCTATCATTAGATACAGTTTTCCTGCAGATTTAATTATTTGTCTGCCTGAATTATATATGACTTTGACACGTACAATGAATCATATAAAACATGAGTGTTTATTTCCTGGCATCGCACAACAATTCGTACATAAAATGAAAGATCACAGCGTAAGACCTTTCTGGTCTGTATTTTGCTCTCCAAGAAGCATCAATATTTGGTTATATCAGTCCCAGGGGTTTGATTAATGGTGTCTGTGGCACTTAGCATCCCATTCTGACAAGAGTGAGGTAGAGGGGATCACAGGTACTCCCATTCACAGATTGTAAGTGTAACCAGATGGAAAATATAGCAGATTGAGATCCACCCTTATGGTCGAACGCTATGAGAGAGGACTGCACTGATGGTTTGTATTTCAAATTCTTTGCTGGTGGTTAGTTACTCTAAAGTTACTTGCCTTTCCATTGTTTGGCACCGACTTCTGCAATTCAGTTCCTGAAGAACTCACTGTGCTTTTAGTTGGCTCAGTTCCTGCACTGTCCTTAACTTACTACAGCTGCTTGTTCAGACCCCCAGCAGCAGTTTATATTCTTATTAAATGGTCTGAAGTATGCAGTTTTTTCACAGTAGAAAAATAGATTTCCTTTAGAAGGCAAGAACCTAAAGCCTACATCCATATTAACTGAGGTATCACTGCCCCGTGTACAACATGTAGAGCTGGTTATGTGATCGCAACAGTGGGAAACCCTGTTTGAGATCGTTCCCTTTGCCATATCGTTGGCAGAATTAGGCAGAAACATTGTGGGGGAGGAAAGATTTAATACTGAAACTTCACCATTCATTAAACAGCGGGATTGCCTTAGTTCACCTTCAAAGTAAAATAATTCTTGTCCTTTGTTTTATCCAGTCAACTCACGCACCAGCTCAAAAAAACAAGCTTTGAATACTAGGATGGAAGAATGAGGGGGTGGAGTGTGATTTAAACGATATGGTGCCGTTCAAAAGTGTAGGGACCAGGAGACCTGGCGGATTGCTGCCTGATCTGCTGAGTTACTCCAGCTTTTTGTGTCTATCTTCTGATTCACGAACATGCAGTTTTAAAGGTTGGTGTTAAATTGCAGATAGCATCACATAATTGATTAGTACAGCTGTTGGGTTTATGGGGAGAAGGCAGGAAAATGGGGTTGAAAGGGAAAGATAGATCTGTCATGATTGAATGGCGAGGTAGACATGATGGGCTGAATGGCCTAATTCTGCTCCTAGAACTTATGCACATGAATTTGTGGATTGTAGTAGTTAGGTTTAGGTTTAGGTTTATTATTGTCACATCAACCGAGGTAGAGTGAAAAGCTTTGTTTTGCATTCTATCAAACAGACCAGATAAACCAGAGATGGGGCATTCTGTGCTCCACCCTTCCTTGAACATCTGTTGCCGGCCTTGATTTGTTCTGGCCTTTTACTACCTCCTCTACAGTATCTCTGGTGTAAACCAGCACCAACAGTTCCTTCCTACACATTTAGTGCTCTGCTGAACTGTGGAACAGGACCTCTGCTGGGAAACAGCCCAGCCATGGACTTCTCTCTCTCTCTCTCTACAATCCCGAAGGATATAATTTAGAGATACAGTGCGGAAACAGCCCATTCGGCCCACGGAGTCTGCGCCGACCAGCGATCCCCGCACACTAGTACCATCCTGCACACACTAGGGACAATTTACATTTTTACCAAGATAATTAGCCTGCAAACCTGTACGTCTTTGGAACATGAGACAAACCGGAGCTCCCGGAGAAAACCCACACAAGTCACGGGGAGAACATACAAACCCCATGCAGATAACACCCATAATCAGGATCGAATCCGGGTGACAGGTGTTGTGAGGCAGCAACACCCTCAGCGGAAAATCCATCCCAATGGAAAATTTCCCAAATTATCCCACCGCCACTAAAACATCCTGAACTTTATGAAATGCACAAAGTTACTGCAAGTTCTCCCTTCCATATTTTCACTCATTTATTTTTATCTCGGGATCTTTTTTTAACTTCAACTCATCCCCAGTGGAGAGCAAAGGGCTGGTTGTTGCCTGTGAGTTGAAAGGCAATAATGCCAGGGTTTAACTACCGTGGGTGAGGGACCTGATGATTTCAAATAAGAGATTGGACAGTCCCTTCACACATTCTGACAACTGAAGAATGTGTCTCATTTAATTTTTGGAATGGGAATGGAACAGTTGGCTCTCAGTATTTGTGACTCATTTTCAGCTGCACATCAAAGCAGCCTTCATGGTTCAGCTTCATCTGCTACTGCTTCTGATTGACTCCGTAGGAATGCGACATCTTTTAAGCAGCTCTTTGTCCATCCCTATTAGTAATTCTGACTCGTTGATGATGAAAGTCAAACAAAACATAGGGGCGGCACAGTGGCGCAGCGGTAGAGTTGCTGCCTTACAGCGCCAGAGACCCGGGTTAGATCCTGACTATGGGTGCTGTCTATATGGAGTTTATACGTTCTCCCAGTGACATCGTGGGTTTTCTCCGGGTGCTCCGGTGTGGGTTTGTAGGTTAATTGGCTTCTGTAAATTGTCCATGGTGTGAAGGATTGAACTAGTGTAAGGATGATCGCTGGTTGGCATGAACTTGGTGGCACGAAGGGCCCGTTTCTATGTATCTTTAAACTATCTATGCTGTATCTATATCATCCTCAGGCTATTCTCCATTCACAGCAAAAATTCCTGCAACCCATTTGCCACAACTAACAATAACCCATTAATTCATGCTCCTTGATTAAATCCTCTTCTCTAATCCTCAATCCACATCTATATATTATCTCAAAAAAATGTGCGGTTTTATTTATTTAATAATCGCCAGTGTTGCACCTTAGCAAGCTCAAATACACCACATCATCTGGTTTAGTTTAGTTTAATTTCGGGATGCAGCGCAGAAACAGGCCCTTCACCCCACAGTGTCTGCAATCCTTGTACACTAACACTATCCTCCACACGCTGGGGACAATTTGCAACTTAACCAAGTCAATTAGCCTACAAACCTATACGTCGTTGGAGTGTGGGAGGAAAGCGGAGCACCCGGAGAAAAGTCACGTAGGTCACCGGGAGAACGTACAAACTCCGTACAGACAGCACCCATAGTCAGGATCGAAACCGGGTCACAAAATGCTGGAGTAATTCTGTGGGTCGTGCAGCATCTCTGCAGAAAAGGAATAGGTGATGTTTCAGGTTGAGACCCTTCTTCAGACCTTCATCTGAGCGGTCACGGTGGCGCAGCGGTAGAGTTGCTGCCTTACAGCGAATGCAGCGCCGGAGACTCGGGTTCGACCCCGACTATGGGTGCAGTCTGTACGGAGTTTGTACGTTCTCCCCGTGACCTGCGTGAGTTTTCTCCAAGATCTTTGGTTTCCTCCCACACGCCAAAGACGTACAGGTTTGTCGGTTAATTGGCTTCGGTAAATGTGTGTAGGATAGTGCTAATGTGCGGGGATTGCTGGTCGGCGCGGACCCGATGGGCTGAAGGGCCGGTTTCCGTGCTGTATCTCTAAACTAAACTAAAACTAAACTAAGAGTCTGAAGAAGGGTCTTGACCCGAAAAGTCACCTATCCCTTTTCTCCAGAGATGCTGCCTGATCCACTGAGTTACTGCAGCATTTTGTGTCTATCTTCGGTGTAAACCAGTCTCAGCAGTTCCTTCCTACATATCATCTGGTTAGCCCTTATCTACTCTGTTAATTACAACTGTGATAATTTCCAACAGATTTGTCAAACATGATTTCCCTTTTATAAATCCATGTTGACTTAGCACAGCCCTGTTATTATTTTGTAAGTGCCTTGTCACCACATCCTTAATAATAGATTCCAGCCTATTCCCTATTTGTGAGGCAACAGCTGCCTTACTCAACCATGCCCTTCTGCCTGGTAGGTTCTCAGCAAGTGCATAATCTGGAAAGGAACATTCCTCAGGGCCACAATGACTCAATAAATCTGGCATGGAATTTACAGCTCAGAAAAATTTGGTCCCATCTGATGTAAATGCACACAGGAGTTGACTTACAACCAACTTATCAACTTAAATGTGCGCAGCAGTCTACACAGCAGTCTGAAGAAGGGCCCCGATCCGAAATGGCACCTATTCATCTCCCCAAGAGATGCAGCCTGACCCGCTGGGTTACTCCAGCACTTTGTGTCTACCTCTGACCCAAATCGAGAAAACTTCAAAACCTCCAATAGAAAGAAGCAAAGCAAAAGATAAGCTGGAGATGCAGGAAATCCGAAATGAAAACAACAGAAAGTGCTGGAAATATTCAGCATGTCTGGCAGCATCTCTGGAGAGAGAAACAAAGTTCAAGTTTTCAGGCACAGAAATCGCTCTCAAAACATGGGGGGGACACAATTTCTTGGCGGCTTCGCGCGCATGCGCACACACGCACACACGTGAGGCTTCGGCCATGGGCCCTGTGGATGGCATCGGGAGCTGACCTGATTGGTGACCGACTCCTAACTCCAGCAACAGCAGCTTCGTCTGCCCTGAATCGTGGGGCTTCAATCGGCCCGTTCGCGGGGGCTTCAACATCGGGAGCCTCGATCGCCTCGACGCAGCAGTTTGACCACGGGGCGGTGGAAGATCCCACAGTCGATTTTAAGCTGCGCCGGGCTGGGCGATGAAAAGCCCCGAGAACGGGCCGATTCAAGCTCCGCTCTATGATCTTTGCTCCACGGACGTCTCCCTCCTCCAATCACCGCGCTCTATTCTCAGTCCCACCCCCCCCTACTTCCACCTCTGACTGACACCTCCCTCCTCCAATGATCGCGCTGAATCATCATGTCCCCCCCACTGCCTGCTGACCAACGTCTCTCTCATCCAATCGGCGCCTTCGATCATCAGTCCCACACCCACTGTCTCACGGAAAGCGGAGATTTTTAATAGCTTATTTTGTAACCGAGTTTTAAAATATGGGTTACAAATCAAGGGGGTGGGGGGGAGGATCGCCCGCAGCCTCTCAAAACATGGGGGGGGGGGGGGGGGGGGGGCATGCCGAGCCGAGCCCCACATGTTTACAAAGATGAAGATAAGTTCTAGAATACGTTATCCAGAGTTGAAAAAATGTGTCCAGCCAAGTGTCGCTTACCACTATAAATGTCTGTGCTCTTCCCCCTCTTTACATATCACACACTCAATTGTCCTGTAAGGAAAAGTGCAAAGTTGCTGGGACTCTGAATAAATCCACAGATCTCCTTTGTGAACTTTTTTTTAACTGAAATTTAATTGCTATATGTCGAAGACAAGTTTCATTCTAATTGTCAAGTCATAATTTCCTTTATCAATTTGTTTAATTGGCTTTATTGACTCTGGAAAAGAATAGCTCTGTTATTAAAATGATTGACAAAATATAACCTGGGACTGCTGCATTAAGAATCAAAAGCAGCGATCATAAATAGATGACCTGGCTATGCCAGAGGGTCAACTCTGGCCGCATTAGATAGGAACACAGCTTAGTAAGAGAGCGTGACATTGCAAGGTGGTGAATCTGTAGAATTCATTGCCACTGACGGTTGGGTATTTTTAAAGCGGAGATTGATAGGTTCTTGATAAATAAGGGCGTCAAAGGTTACAGAGAGTAGGCAGGAGAATGGGGTTGAGAGGGAAAAATAGATCAGCCACAATCGAATGGCGGGACAGACTCGATGGGCCAATTGGCCTAATTCTGCTCCTATGTTCTATGAATGCAGTCTTATGAAGACAATGCAAAGACATCAAGTGGAAGATAATAGATGTATTTGAATGTAAATGACATGTTGAATTGTGTTTGTAGAACTGGTCCCTGCTGCAGTGAAGTTCACCTCTCGACAAACCAGGCTGTTCCCAATTCACCGGCAAGCGTCAATTACCGCTGTTAACTAATGGAAAATTTGCAAGCTAGATAAACCTTGTCCCCACTGTCCTCATCCCTTTCATACCACCCACACTATCTTATCAACAGCTATTTATAACCTAAGATCTATTATATGTCTGGCTGTCATGCAAACCAGTAAAACTTAGTGGTACCTTTTGCAGAAATCTGGATTCATCCCAAAGGAATGAACTTCTGAGTGTGAGTACAACTTGCTGCCAAGCGGAGATTTTAACAAGTAAGTGACTACTGCATATCTCTGGCTTGCTCATGGCTGAAAATGCAACACTGGTTGGTCTTTCCTCTGGATTGAATAGATGGAAGTCTTCAAGGAACTTGTCACGGGTTATCCTTGCCTAACAACATGGCTGCATCATGCTCATTTCTCTGACACCAGAAGTATATGTCCATGTCAGTGTTTTGTAGTTTAGTTTAGTTTAGTTTCGAGATACAGTGTGGAAACAGCCCGATTCCGCATCGACCAATGCTCACCCCATACACTAGAACTATCCTACACATTAGGGACAATTTACCATTTTACACAAGCCAATTAACCTTCAAACCTTTAAGATGGAACTGAGATGCTGGAGAAACTCAAGGTGAGGCAGCATCTATGGAGCAAAGGAAATAGGCAACGTTTTGGGTTGAGACGTTGCCTGTTTCCTTCGCTCCATAGATGCTGCCTCACCTTGAGTTTCTCCAGCATTATTCTCTAACCTACAAACCTGTCCATCTTTGGAAGGTGGGAGAAAACGGGAACACCCGGAAAAAACCCATGTGGTCACAGGGAGAATGTACAAACTCCATACAGACAGCAGCCGTAGTCAGGGTCGATCCTGATCTCTGGTGCTGTAAGGCAGCAACTCTACCGCTGCACCACGTCCCAAGTGTTATCCAAGCTTTACATTCCCAAGCCGACTGATGGTGAATATGATGAGATAGAATGAAAAAGACTAAAGCGAGTCTTGTCATCCCTTGATCATACTAAAGAGAATCAATTTTGGCTACTTTATTTTTACATATGGATGAGAAATGTGTCCCTGAGAAGATTTGATAACTTGCTTGGATTTTATCTGCCCATCATTCCTCCTTCACTCCTGAGATTCCCTGGCTACTCATTCATTTGCTGCTTTCGGGACTTAATGCATGTAACATTGCCTACACATTTAGCTGTGCAATAATGAGTCTACATTTGGAATATCCTGGGAACAGCAAAGATAGTAAAGTAGAAAATACGAGTTCTTGATTTCCCTCTAACTAAAACAATAGTATTTCATATGGTGGCCACGTTTAGTTCTTACCCCTCTCAGTGAACCATTTCTCTTCTAAATGCAGGAATAATGTAGCCCAATTGACTATCTGGAGATTGCAGCTTAAGACTGCACTCTAGTTGTTGGTAGGATGGTTCATTTACTTGATAACAGCTGAACCATCCTACCAGCAACTAGAGAGCATTCCTGAGCCTCTATCTACCTTGTTGTAGACCCTCAGACTATCTTTGATTACTGGACTTTACCTTGCACTAAACGTTATTCATGATATTCCCTTTATCATGTGGATGGCATGGTTGTAATCATGTAATATCTTTCTGCTGACTGGTTAGCATGCAACAAACGCTTTTCACTGTAGCTCGGTACACGTGACAATAAACTAAACTCAAACTCATTTGTTTAATCCCTATAGCTGTGAACTTTGTGGGTGCACAAATATTGAAACTGTTGCAGCTGCCTTCTCACTCCTAGCATGTATGAACCTGCCTTAGCTTGAACATCTATTTCTCATGGGCGAGATTAACTTGCCAAACATACGACTTGTGACGATTGCAGTTAGGTGGGCTTACTCTTTAACAAGCAGTGATGCCCTGAGTTGCCAAATAGGAAAAACATGAAGAGCAGTTCATCCTTTATCAAGCACCATCAACTCAAGGTTCTGAAGTGATATAGGAATGTATTCAGTAGCTGGGCAACTTACAACATTAGGATTTGCTGTCCGCCATTATTGTTAGATAAATTAGCATCAAGAATAGATTCCTTTAATTATGTGTTGCAATCCCTCGAAGCATCACCTATCCATGTTCTCCAGAGATGCTGCCTGACCCGTTGAGTTACTCCAGGAACTTGGTGGGTTATTTTTTGGTAAACCTGCACCTGCAGTTCCTAGTTTTTCATGTAATCAGGTGACAGGCAAGCAGGATTAAATGGCACAAAGAATGTACTATGTAAACTGAAAGAGGGGGAGAATGGAATGAGAATGGAACTGATTTCACAAAAGGAATCGGTGCTTGCCCAGCGCATGGTCAGTACATGTGTGGGATCATTTAGCACATAGGGTCAGATTTTAACTTTGACTGTCAGTCAGTTAACTGGTGACTGTGGCAGACACTACACAGCGGCTTCCCAATTATACTTCCAGCTGAATTTTCTTTTGTATTAGCTTCATTGGGTGGGACATTGGTGGTGGGGGTGTGATCATCACAGATAATAGCTGCCAGTAACTTTCCCAAGAGGGAGAAGTCATTTCACAAAGTTCAGAAAATGAATCACACTTGGTTCAATTTCTAATCTTTTTAATGAATAAACCCCTTACATTTTATTTCATTTGTTCACGATATGTTTGCACAGAACATCAAGCATTCAGCATTTTATTATTGGCCAGACTATATAGTTCACTTAGCAATTTGAGAGATTAATGAAGAAAACAATAGCTACAAAGTAGTTTAGTTTAATTTAGTTTAAGAGCTACAAAATGGTTTATTTTAGTT
Source organism: Amblyraja radiata (assembly GCF_010909765.2). Lineage (NCBI taxonomy): Eukaryota > Metazoa > Chordata > Chondrichthyes > Rajiformes > Rajidae > Amblyraja > Amblyraja radiata. The sequence goes on along the minus strand of NC_045975.1, from coordinate 28,553,542 downwards.
TAGTTTAGGTTAGAGAAACAACGTGGAAACAGGCCCTTCGGCCCACCCAGCCCACGCTGACCAGCAATCCTCATACACCATCACTGCCCTACACACTAGGGACAATTTACAATATTTTACCGAAGCCAATTAACCTACAAACCTGTGCGTCTTTGGAATGTGGGAGGAAACGTAGTTCATAGAAAAACCCACGTGGTCACGGGGAGAACATACAAACTCTGTACAGACAGCACCCGTAGTCAGAATCGAACCCAGGTCTCTGGCGCTGTAAGGCAGCAACTCTACCGCTGCACCGCTGTGCTGCCCTCTTATAGCTTAAGGATGCAGTTGTAATTTGCTTTCTAAGCCACTGGCCTCGTAGCATTTTACATCAGTGATGTCAATTGTGCTCAGCATTATTCCAGCAGTGCTCCTAACATCTGTCCGAAGCTAACAGATTTTCTTTACTTAGCCTATGTTCTCATCCTCAAACAGCAACAGTTCCCTGTTCCAACTGGGAATATGGTCAGGCAAAGCTGTTTCATATGGGAGCAATCATAATAAGTGTTCCAGAATACAGCGGCAGCTCTAAGACTGCATTTAGTGGGGGTATTTCAGAATGGCTCCTTTCAGTGGAAATCCATCGTTACTAATAGCCTGCATTGGTCAGAAGGTGTAACGTTCAAGGACTTATGTAGACTTTAACGTCAATGGCACTTTTATTGTCACATGTGCAAAGTGCTAGACTTTACTTTAGACTTTAGAAGTACAGCGCCAAAAACAGGCCCTTCCGCCCACTGAGTTCATGCCATTACTATGATCTGTGTTGTTATATGTGTTAATGTGACTAAAGCAGTGTACCATCATGTACTGAACCCAAATACCACCAACCCTGGTTGCGTGGCAAATAAAGATTCTATCTATCTATCTATCTATCTATCTATCTATCTATCTATCTATCTATCTATCTATCTATCTATCTATCTATCTATCTATCTATCTATCTATCTATCTATCTATCTATCTATCTATCTATCTATCTATCTATCTAGCGATCCTCGCCAAAGCCAATTAACCTGGAAGCCTGTATGTTTTTTGAATGTGGGTGGAATCCAGAACATCCAGGGAAAAACCCACGTGGACACAGGGAGAACGTACAAACTCCGTACAGACAGCACCCATAGTTAGGATTGAACCCGGGTCTCTGGTTCTGTAAGGCAGCAACTCACTGTGCTAACACAGGAGAGTATTGCCATACTCCCCGATCCCCAATTAGCAAATATATCGAAATAGTCTACAGAGCTCACATTCAAGAGGCGCCATGTTTTGGTGCCATTTTCAAAGACCACACACTAGTTCTTATGAGTGGTGCCCATTCCAGACAAGCCCCAGGCTATTGGGGGCCTCCAGCCAATGCTTTCCATGGACACCACGTCCCTCTCCTTGCCCGTCTATCTTTGTTCCCCGGGGGTGCTTTCCACAGCTGACCTTGATGGCGTGGTAGGACAGAGCACGGTTCCCTCCCCTCTCCTACCAGCCTTGCACCTTGCCCGTCGTGTCTGACGTATTCACCGGCGCCATACTCCCCTGGGAGGCAGGGCAAGGTGGGGCATGATTCCCATGTGTGGTAGGGCTTGGAAGATTGGTAACTCTACAGAAAGTGCCAACGCTTTGGAAATACATTGGCAACCATCTGACGTAGGCACTTTGCTTGAGTGTGTCAGCTTGCATGCAACAAGTCCCCTCGGGAGAGATGGGCTGACAACTACAGTGCTGTCATTGCTCATTAAGAACAGCATTAACAGATTGGATCTGTAGCCGCATATGCTTCCTGTGCTTCCTCAACCAGACAGCGAAATCAGGATGAGAGGCATGCGTTTGGTCCAGGATTAGGAAACATATTGGCTAAATTGTAGGTGAACACCACTGTCTCACAATAGGTGTCTTTCGGTACATGAATAGTTTTCTTGAAAGAAGTTCAGAATAGATAAGATGAACTCGCAGTCTTTTACCCATGGTAGGGGAATCAAGAACCAGAGGACATGGGTTTCAGATGAGAGGGGAAAGATTTAATAGGAACCTGAGAGGCAACTTTTCACACAGAGGATGGTGGCTATATAGAACGAACTTCCAGAGGGGTTAGTTGAGACAGGTACTATAACAACAATTAAAAGACATTTGGATAGGTACATGGATAGGAAAATTTAGAGGGATATAGGTCAAAGATGGGCGGGTGAGACCAGCGTAGATGGGGCATCTTAGTTTAGTTTTGAGATACAGCAGATTTCTAGCAGGCTCTCCCACAAGCTGCTCTCAGAAACCATCTCGTAGGTACTCTACAAATTCCTTCTCTCTGGATCCAGTTCCAACCTGATTTCCCCAGTTTACTTGCATCTTGAAATTCCCCCGGGACCACTGTAACATTGCCTTTCTTACATGTTGATTGTATCCCCTGATGTAAATTTTACCCTTGGCATGTATATAACTTCAATCAGCGTATTTTAACCTTGCAGTTTCTTTACTCTCCCCATGAACCTTCCTATCAACAACTAGAGAGTGGCCCTGAGCTCCAATCTACCTCATGGGAGACCCTCCGACTATCTTTAATTGGAATTTACTGGACTTTATCTTGCACTAAATGTTATTCCCTATATCATGTATCTATGTACTGTGGATGGCTCGATTGTAGTCATGTCTTTTTGCTGACTGTTTAGCACGCAACAAAAGTTTTTCACTGTACCTCGGTACACGTGACAATAAATGGAACTATTCTAAACAAGGATTCTGCATCTTCTGATCCTATGTCGCCCCTTGCTAAGGATTGAATTACATTCCTTACTAGTGAGCCTCCCCGCCCCTTCTGCCCACCTGCCTGGCTTTTCAATAAGATGTGTATCGTTGGATGTTCAGCTCTCAGCTCTGATCATCTTCCAGCCACATCTCCGTGATGCCCACAGCGATGCAGGGTTTGCCTTACCAAGAGAAGTTTTTAGTGTCTTCCACTGCTTGCCCATTCCTTTATGATTTGAAATTCAAGATCAGAACTTTAAATTGAAGCATTGTTAACTTGGGAACCAGTTACAACCCAATGGTATGAACATTGAATTCTCCCGTTTTACATAGCCTCTACCTAACCTCCTCATAACTGCTCCCCTTTCTCCCCACACTGCCCCTCTCTACCCTTGTCACCCATGCGTCTCAACTGGACTCCCTCTACTCTTATATCTGGCCTTTGTTCCAACCGTCTGCCTATCAAACACCCCCCTCACCCGTGTCCGCCCATTACCTGCCACACTTTGCCCTGCCTCTCCCCTCCTCCAGCTTTCTTCTTCCCCCACCCTCCTGCAATCAGTCCAAAGAAGGGTCTCGAGCCATAACCTCACCTATATACATTCTCTAGACATGCTGCCTGAGCCGCTGAGTTATTCCAGCACTTTGTGTCCTTTTGCGTATTAACTAGCATCTGCAGTTCCTTGTTTGTACAGGTAATGAGCTAGTTGTTTTTTGAGTAGAAAAGATTTTTATGTCTATGAGCGAAGGTAGCAGAATTTTGTTTGACCATAAATCTGATACCATGAGGCACTTCCACCAGGGAAGAGACCAAACAAGGCCATGCTGGGGTGAGATGGAATCCAACTTACAGGAATCAAACATTTGAGTTAAAAGCTGGAATAGGCCCCATGGCTTCTCAAGCCTGCTCCACCACTTAATGAGATTGCATTTGATCTGAATGTAACTTCAACCTCCCATCCCTCCACAGGAACCGACTCCAGCATTTTGTGTCTATCTTCGGTGTAAATCAGCATCTGTAGTTCCTTCCCACACATCTCTTGTCTTAAAAATATTCAAGGACTCTGTTTTTACTATCATTTGTGGAAAGAGTTCCAGAGATTCACTCTGAGAATAAAAAAATGCCTCATCTCATCCTTCGCTGGGTGATGCCTTATTTTTAAACAGTGACATCTCGTTCTAGATTCCCCCATGGGAAGAGAGTAATTAAGTTTAATGACGAGAGGAGAATTGACAAGTCTTTTAGCAGCTGATGAACACGGGCAGGGCTGGAGTCAGGCAGTGTCATTAAAGTAGGAACAAACTGTTCGAGGAATGGAAATGATATAAGGTGCAAGACTCAACTGGAGTTAAAAGTAATAGCAAAGTTGCAAAATAAAAATAGAAAATGCTGGCAAGGCGCAGCAGATCAGGCTGCATCTGTGAGGAGTTTAGTTTACTTTAGAGATACAATGCTGAAACAGGCCCTTCGGCCCACAATGTCTGTGCAGAACATTATGCAAAGAACAATCCTTATCTGCCTGCCGATAACCCACATTCCTCCATTTGGTGTAAATCCATATGTTTATCTGTGCGTTTCTGTGTTCCGTGTTCTATATGCCTTCCATAATGGAACAGTTTGCAGCAGAGACATTCTGTTGCTCTGAGGGCTTCCCGTTGTAGCGCATCCCATTGCCAACTACACATTAAACCTCTTCTTTGTTTGGGCTGAGTTTCAGACAGGTCTTCAGCGAAAAGATTTCTTCTTCCAAACTCGATACATTACCCGTGATAGTTTTCCTCTAGCTACAGCACACATTGTAAATTATAGAATGATTGCAATAATTATAACCCATTTTTATCGTTTTTTAATAGCAAGTCATGGCCATCTACATACAATTAAATGTTCTTATTATGTTCCCAACCTTATTAAACTGATTTCTCATCTCAACAAATGCATGGGTTGCAATAGTTCTATATGCTTCCATGACAACCCCATTCTTCTGTTACATTCTCACTATGTTGTTAATTTGGTTTTCTCTGTTTGTATATTCATCAATTAAAACTATTGCATTTCTGTTTGCATTATTTTAGTACTCTCATAGATCATGGCAAAGTGGAAAGATTCCCATATACAGATAAAATGGGGCAGAGTCGGAGAACCATACAGTGTGAAAACAGGCCCTTCGGCTCAACTTGCCCACACCGACATCTACATTAGTCCCACTTGCCTGCATTTGGCCCATAACTTTCTAAATCCTTCCAATCCAAGTACCTGTCCAATGTCTTTTAAATGTTGCTATAGTCTTACATTTTGACATTCTTACATCTTCACAGAGAATGGTTTCAGGGAAACCTGCAACAGTGTTTTCATAGAGACATAGAGATACATCACTGAAATGGCCTATTGAGTCTTTGTAGGCACTCGAATGTCCATTTTTACTCTAATCCTAGCCTAAAATCTGGAGGATTGGAGGAGGAGCCATCTTGGTGAACGGCTGCTAGCCAGCAGCCGTCCGTTTTAAATCCGTTTTTTTAATAGTTTTTAGTGAGTCCTGTTTTTTGTTTGTAGGGGATATGGTCTTTTTAATGTGGGGGGTAGGTGTAAACTTTATTTCTAGGTCCTTACCTGGTCGGTGTGGCAGCCTTTTCTCCGGGTTGCCCGTCGACCCGTCCTCGTGGCCTACCTGCGGGCTTGGAACGCCGTTTCCTGGCGGGGACCGCCCAGCACCTCGGCCTCGGGGGCGGCACAGCATTGGAGCGCTGGAGCGGAGCGGAGTGGAGCGGGCGATCCCTTGCCTGGGTCGCCGCGCTGGAGCGACGCGTTGGAGCTCTGGCGAGCTGGACCGCCGAGAGCAACAACTCCGGGCTGCGGGTCTGCGGAGCGAAGAGGTGGCAGTGCGGAGAGGCGGCGCCGACTTTGTCATCGGGAGCCTGGGAGCTCCAAACCGGCGCGGCCTTGTCGGCTTCGGCAGCCGCGGGCTCCAACCAGGAAGCGGCCGTTCCAGGTGGCCCAGCCGCCGAAAGGACTCTCCCGATGCCGGGGCAAGACCACCCGGTGAGAACGGCCAGGGACATCGGGCCTCCGTAGAGGCAATTGCGGTGGCCTCAATAGGCCTGACTTTGGGGTGAACATGGGGTGGGGACTGGACATTGTGCCTTCCTCCACAGTGTTACCCACTGTGGGGGGATGATTTTTTTGTCTAATTGTAGTCTTGTAGGTCTGTGTCCAAGATGGCTGCCGTGAAGAGAGAGTGGACGCTGGTGCGCTTTGGCTGCCGCTGCTCCCTCTTCACACTGTGTTTTTGATTTTCTGTTTTTGGATTGAATCCTGTTTTTAATTTGTGTCTCTGTGATGTCTTTATTACTTGTTATATTCCGATTATATGTTATTCCGATATACTATGTAAGGTGTCCTTGAGATGTTTGAAAGGCGCCCATTAAATAAAATTTATTATTATTATTATTATTAAAATGGCCTAGTCTCTCCCCACATTCCCATCTATTCTCCACAGATTCAACCACTTATCTACACACCAGGGACAATTTACAGTGGCCTATTAAAATTTCCAACCTGCACATCTTTGGGATGTGGGAGGAAATCTACGTGGATAGGGTTTGAACCAATATTTGTGGAGCTCCAATCACTGCACCACGCTGCTGCCTTTTAATGCATGTTTCCATGGTCAAAAACATGAGTGAGAAAATATTATGCCACAAAGTGCTGTGGTAACTCAGCGGGTCAGTCAGCATCTCTGGAGAACATGGGTAGATGATGTTGCCTATTTCCTTCGCTCCATAGATGCTGCCGCACCCACTGAGTTTCTCCAGCACTTTGGTCTACCTTAGATGATGTTGGAGGTCCTTCCTCAGATGATTTTCTTCAGAAGACTTGCTGTTTTCTTGCTATGAGACACAGTCATTACACTACTCTCCATCCTGTCATATTATTTGGAAATGGTGGATCCATTTGAAGACAGTTTGGAATGAAAACCTTTCTTTGACCTTCTGATCATTATTATTAAGAAACCCAAGGGAAGGACCAAAGTACAAGACCATTACTGGAAAACAAAGATCATGGCCAAAGTTAGGTAGCACTACAATGTGGACCTTAGGATTTTTGATTGAAAGGAGAACCAAAATAAAATGAAAACTAACAGGTCTGTTGGTTTGGAGTTGATGATTGAGAGTGTGTTTCAGTGGGAATTGTGTATAGGTCAATGCCATTCACTCCATGCAGTCTGCAACTATGGGTAATTCAAGGACTCTAATCATTGTAGCAGTCCATAAATTGCATCCGTTCCAAGATTTTCAAAGCTGGGTCTGACCTTTTTATTTACTTAGGGTAGATGAATGAAAGCACATGTGGACAGATGAGATTAGTTTACTTTGGCATTATGTTCAGCACAGACATTGTGGGCCGAGAGGCCTGTTCCTGTGCTGCACATAGAACAAGGAGCAGGACAGCACAGGAACAGGTTGTTCAGCTCACAATGTTTGCGTTGAACATGATGACCAGACCAACCCTTATCTGCCTGCACATAACCCATATCCCTCCATTCCATGCATATTCATGTGCTCATTTGTACGTTTCTATGTTCTACATGTCTTCCATAATGGAATAGTTGGTGTCTTTCTGCTTCGCCAAGGTCATCCCATCAATCAGGGCTGTAACTTCTCTTGGAGTGTGCTTGCTTACAGAATCAGATGCTGAACAAAGTCTATTTTGTATCATTTGTTGTGGTTGTAATTTTCAACTTTTTGAAATTACAGATGTATCATCTGCAAGAAAGAGCAAGTTGTCTTGTGTGTCATTTACTTTGCTTCGGTGTGGTGGGTGCCTGGAACGTGCTGCCGGGGATGGTGGTGAAGATACGATAGTGGCGTTTAACAGGCTTTTAGATAGGCACATGGTAGTGCAGGGAATAGAGGGATATGGATCACCTGCAGGCAGATGCGATTAGTTTATACTGTCCCTACGGCACAGACATTGTGGGCTGAAGGGCCTGTTCCAGTGCTGCAATGTTGCATGTTCAGTTCAGTTTAGTTTTTGTCACGTGTACCGAGGTACAGTGAAAAGCTTTTGTTGAGTGCTAGCCAGTTAGCAGAAAGACAAAACATGATTACAATCGAGCCATTTACAGCGTATAGATACATGATAAGGGAATAACGTTTAGTGCAAGGTGAAGCCAACTAAGTCCGATCAAGGATAGTCCAAGGGTCACCAATGAGGTAGATAGTAGTTCAACACTGCTCTCTGGTTGTGGTTACCTGATAACAGCTGGGAAGAAACTGTCTCTAAATCTGGAGGTGTGTGTTTCCACACTTCTATACTTTTTGTTCTATGCATTCAATCCTTATAGATATTCAGCACTCTCTTTCAACTCAAGAAAATTATTTGCCATGTAATAAATGTTTCTATCTTCACTATGTTATTTATGAATGATTCATATGTTTTGTTTTGCACCCCCAGGCTGCTTATGAAGCCTGTTTGTGCTTGAAATGACCTTTTCTTTCTTCTCCCACTAAACAGTGTTACACAATGCAATCCTCCCTTGCATTAGCACGTTTAATCTCAGCTAGTTCACCATTGCAGACTTGCCCTGGTCTCCCTGCTGGAATATAACTTTAACAATAGGTTGATGCAGCTTTAAGAAGCAGTGGGACTGGTGCTCATTGGAAAAGCAGCTGCCTGGATCTCTCCCTGTCTCCCTTTCATCTGACCCCAGGATCAATGGAAAATACAGATACACCCTGCAATCAGGCAATTGCACTTTTAGAGTCTGTAGTTTGTCTTTTTTAATCACTTTTACTTTCAGACACAGTTTTTACAGAATCCACCGGATAAGAAAACAGTTCCTAAATCTATTAAACACATGTTCTTTCCAAATATTTTTTTTTCTACACTTTTTTCTTCACCTTTTCTTCTCCTTGTTGCCAACTGCAATGTATTCCAATGTGAACCTTGGACACCGAAGATAGACACAAAGTGCTGGAGCAACTCAGCGGGTTAGGCAGCATCTCTGGAGGAAAAGGATCATTTTGTTTCATTTATCTCTTTCTTGATCTGATTTGCTACCCACACTAATTCACGTTTCCTCCCTCAGTTCCTGCGCTGTTAAGTTCATAGTTTTCCAGCTTTGTAGAAACCTTCTTCAGGTCAAGGTAGATGTCTGAGGAAGGGTCTCGACCCGAAACATCACCTGTTCCTTTTCTCCAGAGATGCTGTCTGACCCGCTGAGTTACTCCATTATAGACATTTATGTCTATCTTCAGTGTAAACCAGCATCTGCAGTTCCTTCCTGCACATTGAACCTTGGAGACTGCTGGATTTCTGCAGTTCAACTAACAGTAACGTGATAGGTTACAGGGGCTTCTAACAAGGGAATTTGTCCTGACTAACAGAGCAAATTGCCAACACACTCCACTGACCACACAACATATTTACATAACCGGCTGCAAGTAGACCTTTTGGATGATGCTGCCTACAGGAGCACTAGTGTAGACAAAAAATAATGTAAATAAAACAATGGTAGGTGCCTGGTGCCCAGTCAGTTCATGAAGCGCATTGTGTTCAGGGCAGGGTATGAGGCAGTAGGTATTGATTGCAGAGAATGGGAACATTTCAATGGATCAATGGCTCAATTAAATTCTTTTTGCATACCTCACACATGCACAAGTCGCCATATTTTGATGCCATTAAAAGTCCAGTGTCCATTACACATGCTCGATGTACTTGAGCGCTCCTGATCCAGGTAACTCCAGACTGCTGCAGGGCCTCCATCCGTCACTCTGGGTTGGATCATCCAGCAGTCCGACGTCCCTCTCCTCGCCCGACCGTCTTAGTGTCCCGGGGGGGAGGGTGGCCTCTCCTGCAGCCGACATTGACGGCTCTGCATGCGATACCCCAGTCCCTATGCTACCAGCCCACTCCTCTCATCCGTCGTCATCAGCATTTGTACAGGATGGTGTTGAAGTATCACCGACTTCCCATGTCTCAGGACTCCTTCCAGTCCATCAAATCCCATTAGGTTTCAAATCACGGGTGGCACAGTGGCGCAGTGGCAATGTTTCTGCCTTACAACACTTGCAACGCCAGAGAAGCAAGTTCGATCCCGATTATGGGTGCTGTCTGTATGGAGTTTGTACATTATCCCCATGACCGCTTGGGTTTTCTCCAAGATCTTTGGTTTCTTCCCACACTCCAAAGACACCATATGTAGGTTTGTAGGTGAATTGGTTTAGTATGTGTAAAAATTGTCCCAAATGTGTGTGTAGGATAGTGTTAATGTGCGGGGATCACTGGTCGGTGCGGACTCGGTCAGCCGACGGGCCTGTTTCCGCACTGTATCTTTAAACTAAGAAACAAGGTGCTGCTGTAACAGCGGGTCAGGCAGCATCTCTGGAGAACATGGATAGGTGCCCTTCTTCAGTCCCAACCTGAAACGTCATCTATCCATGTTTTCCAGAGATGCTGCCTGACCAACTGCATGGATTTTCAATTGAAGAAGGATGCCCCGACCATGGACCAATGGTCGCGACCAAAGGTCAGGGCCCTTCGACCAGGAAGAAGTGGCATGACCCGAAACGTCACTAATCCATGGTCTCCAGCAATGCTGAGTTACTCCCGCATTTTCTGGTTACCTCCTGAAACCCTTCAGTGGGAGGCCATCTCTTTTGGCTCTTCACTAAAGCCCATTGCCACTGGACCCTATGGCAGCTGCCAGTGGATTGCATTGATTCCTGCTCTTCTAGAATCCATCGCCTCTGTATCTTCATTGGATACACTCCTACTGCCATTCCTTCCCGCTCTTGATGGGAATCTATTCCTTTGGGTTCTTGATTGGAACATGGAACATGGAACAGTAGAGCACAGGAATATCTTCTGTGCCGAACATGATGCCAAGACAAATTCTTATCTTCCTGCATATAAACCATATCCTTCCAATCCCTGCATGTCCACAAGCCTATTCACATGCTTATGCCTCTTCACTGAACCACATTGCTACTGTTCCATTTTTGCCTCTTACGGGACCCATTGCTCTCCCCCCCCTTCCCTGCAACTCATCCTTCCGGCTCTTCATTGGAATCCATCACTTCTGGATCTTGAAGTTTCACATCTCTGCCTCTTTACCTGAGTCCGTCCACCTGCCTCTTCATTGCAGCCTATCGCTTTTGGCTGCCCCCTGGAATCTATCACTTCCGACTTATTACTGGATCGATCACCCGCCCATCTTCTTTAAGTACTTCCCTCTATAAACTGTCCTCTCATCAGCCCACAAGTACTTGGTATATTCTGCTTCAATTCTCCTCACTCCCTTTACCTACTTGGCTCTTTACATGTGCTCTGCCCCATATTTCTCCATGCAATCTCTATGAGCACCAAGAGAAGTCCCCTGCTATCATTCTAAATCTGGTTATTTATGTGTGGAAGTAGTTTAGTCAATATGTCTTTTCTTTAGTGACCAGGAAGCAGGAAATGCAAACAAGATTTAGGGATTGGTTTTGCTGTTTTGTGAAGGTGCGCAGTAATTGGCTGTGCAAAAATGTCTTCAAGGCTATGCTGCTCCCTCCCTGTATTTCTATTAGTCTTCCAAAGCGCCTTCCCAGATGTTGCAGTATAGTGGGATGCACACTGACTATACTGTGTGACCAAATGTTACTCAGCTCTAGATACTGCTACCTCGAAATAGAGTTAATTCTGTGTGTGCTGCAACTGAATCGGTGAGTAACCATTCCAGCTAAGGAGCACAAATTAATTGACAAGACGAGGTTTCATTTGAACCGTTAACAGTGAGTAAGAGTTTCATAATGAACTTTCAAAACAAAGAAACCTTTAGCCGAAGGACAGCTGGAAAGATTTCACTGTTAGAAGATGTGTTTTGTTTGTAATGATATTGATGCCTTCGAATGACTATGAATGCTGACAAATTTTTTACTAGGATCGCCATTGGGCTTTTCTAAACTTTGAGTGCGAAATTTTCAAAGCTAATCAAACGTCGCGTATTGAGAGAGAAATACAGTGACTTTTATGTGTTCAAAAAATGCAAATACACATGCATCGCGATGAGGTATAATATACTCTGGTCGATATGCAAGTTGTTAAAAATGTTTGCTTTTCAATATTTTAATATAGTTTATTTAACATTCTTAATCGTTCGAACACATAACAGATCCTCCCGCAATTATTTGACCAGGGTATATTTATTTAAAGAAAATAAGAGCAACAACGTATTGGTGCACTGGTAACTGTATGTACAGTTAAAGCAAATAGTGTAAACGACAACAAATCTTGGAAGGTTATTACATATTAATTAAAATTCTAAAATTCCTGGTAAAAGTCCGAAGAAGAAAGGACCGATAACTATAGCAAAATAATTCAAGAAGTAATTTTTACCCAAAGCTTTGACCAAAAGATTTAAAAGTCTTAATTGTTAGCAAAGGGGGTTGGTAATCTGGGGGGGGAAAGTTAATAAAAAGTACACGTTAATGAAAATGTTTTAAAATATGAGCAAAGGTAACACTTTAATTTCCACACTACCTCCTGGACAGTTTAGCAGCCACACGCCAAAAAGCCAGACTGCAGAGAGCCGTCGGTCTTGCCGTGGAGCGATGTCTTAGGAGATCAGCTGGCACCAGGTGTGAGCGACACGCAGCACAGCATCATGAGCTGCACTGAGCATCACATATGCCTGTCCTCCCTCGTTATGTTGCCGAAATGAGACTGCATTGTGCATATCAGTGGGAGTTCAGTGTTCAAGTTAACCGTTCCCCAGCTCTCTCAAGCCTATCCTTAAAGGCACTCCTGGACACTCCTTCTTCTCCCCTCTCCCTTCAGGCAGGAGGTACAGAAATGTGAAAACGCATACCTCCAGATTCAGGGACAGTTTTATTCCCAGCTGTTATCAGGCAACTGAACCACTATAAAGCACCTTTGATCCTATCACCAATTAGAGAGTGGTCCTGAGCAACCATCTCCCTCATTAGAAACCCTGGGACTGTCTTTAATTGGACTTTACTGAACTTTATCTTGCACTAAATGCTATTCCCTTCATCCTGTATCTGTACACTGTGGGCGGATTGATTGTAATTATGTATGGAAAGGAACTGCAGAGACTGGTACACACTGAAGATAGACACAAAGTGCTGGAGTAACTCAGCGGGTCAGGCAGCATCCCTGGAGAAAAAGGGTGGGTGGAGTTTCGGGTCGGGACCCTTCTTCAGCCTTTTCGCTGACTACATAGCATGCAACAAAAATGTTTTCCACTGCATGTCGGTATACATGGTAATAGTAAGCTAAACTAAGCTAATAAACTAAAAACTAAATGAAGCTGACTCAGTCGTGTGACATGTAGTCTGCGCAGTGAGAGATTTGGTCTGTTTAAGGGTGCAGGGATCTCAGCATGCATCTTGATGTGCCTCATATCAACCATCCACTGTCAATGATGGAACAGCCAGTCAGTGAGTATCAAATGTCCACAGCATTGAAAACTGGGCTGCAAGTGGTTTATAGCTCCAGTAACCCGGGGTTCACTCATGACCCTGAAACTGTCTGTGTGGAGTTTGCAATGTATACCCTCAGACCTGGCATGGGTTTCCTCCAGATGCCCCAGTTTCCTCCCACGTGCCAAAGACCTGCAGTACGGTTAGTTAATTGGCCTCTGTAAATTACCCCTGGATGTGGATGGGAGCTGACATGTTTAGTTAATTTTAGTTTAGAGATGCACGACGGGAGCAGGCCCTTCGGCCCACTGAGTCCTGTACACTAGCACTATCCTACACACACAAGGGACAATTTACAATCTTTACCAAAGTAAATTAACCTACAAACGTGTAGGTCTTAGGAAAGTGGGAGGAAAGCGAAGCTCCCGGGGAAAACCCACGTGGTCATGGGGAGAACGTACAAACTCCGGACAGACAGCACCCTTGTTCAGGATCAAACCTGGGTCTCTGGCGCTGTAAGGCAGTGAATCTACCGCTCCTTCACCATGCTGTGTGTGGGGGAGAAGACACTACAGGAGAAATTAGTGGATGAATGGTTCACTAGAACTTTATTTGTCACATGTGCCGAGGTGCAGTGAAATTCATTTACGTATACAGAGCAGCACAAGCATCACTATACAAAACCATTTTGATACCTCTTAGATAAGCACCTCTGACCCAGCACAAGTGTATAGTAGTAGAAAGGGGATGATTCTGAGCTGGCATAGTAGTGATGGGCTGAAAGGCCTCCTTCTGTGCAATAAGGGATAAGCAGTTGAGGGTGAGGATCAGGCGTCGAATGCAGAGTGCAGACCCTTTAACGGATGTCTTCCTGGCATTCTCGGGCTGTCCTGCCCCAACTTGCTGAGTGAGTTTACGAACAAGTCCGTAAATTGCATCCTAAACCTCTAATTTATGCCGTAAAGCTAGAAAGATACTATGCGTAACTTGTACCAGCATGAAGTGCAAGGCCGATACTGGTAAACAAAAGTCGTGCTAAATAAAAGCAAACTGCTGGAGGAACTCAACAGGTCGGGCAGCATCTGTGGAGGATAATGGACTGATGACATTTCAGGTTGGGTCCCTTTCTTCATTACACCGCATTAAGGTGACTAGTACCGAACATAGGAACACAGAACTGCAGATGCTGATTTTCAAAGTAGGACACAAAGTGCTGGAGTAACTCAGCAAATCAGGCAGCATCTCTGGAGATCATGGATAGACTGCCAGTCTGATGAAGGTTCTCGACCCGAAACCTCACCTATCCATGTAACTCAGAGTTGCTGCCTGACCTGCTGAGTTACTCCAGCATTTTGTGTCCTTGTACTGAAGATGCCTGAGCCAATTTCCTGATAGGCGCGACTTCAATTGGAAAGGATTGCTATTGTAACTTACACTGGGTTAAATTGCTTTTATGATCAACTTGTGCATCAATAGGCACTGATGAATCCAATGTCTAGGTTAAAATGTGCACCTACTCGATTAAACAATATTCAGATCCTTACTTTCATTGTGTATTGTTTTGTGTGATGATTTCAAAATACTTTTCATATGTTGGTTTTTTCCTGTTTCCTCCCAAACTGAGCTAACATACACAACAGAATGATGTATTCAGTTCACATTCAAAATGTAACTAACTCACATCCTAACAGCCGATGGGAAGAGTATTGTGTAAGAAAATAGATGAGAGACACAAAATGCTGGAGTAACTCAACGGGTCAGGCAGCATCTCTGGAGAAAAAGAATAGGTGAAGTTTGGGATCGGAACCCTTCTTTAGATCTA
Source organism: Amblyraja radiata (assembly GCF_010909765.2). NCBI lineage: Eukaryota > Metazoa > Chordata > Chondrichthyes > Rajiformes > Rajidae > Amblyraja > Amblyraja radiata. Next base: position 28,538,529 of record NC_045975.1, on the reverse strand, counting down.
TTCTTTTCCTGGCTGACTGGCAGAGTTACTCCATCATTTTGTGCCTATCTCCAATATGAACCAGCATCCGCATTGCTCTGAACACCATCGCTCAGTCCGTCTTGGCCTACGCGATCTCCCAGTTGCCAAACACTTGAACTCCCCTTCCCATTCCCAAACTGATCTTTCTGTCCTGAGCCTCCTCCACTGTCAGAGTGAGGCCAAATGCAAATTGGAGGAACAGCACTTCATATTTCGCTTGGGCAGCTTACAATCTAGTGGTATGAATATTGATTTCTCTAACTTCAAGTAACCCTTGCATCCCCTCTCCGTCCCTCCCCCACCCTAGTCATTGTATTAGTTTCACTGTCGGCCTGTTGAGCTTCACTGTCTGTATAACTCATCATCATCTACCCCACAGTCAACAATAGATCATTGTGGGCTCCACCTTTCCTTGATCATCGTTGCTTTTTGCATAACTTTCATTCATTTCTTCTATGCACCTTCTATATCTCTCATTTCCCTCTCCCCTGACTCTCAGTCTGAAGAAGGGGCTCAACCCGAAACGTCACCTATTCCTTTTCTCCAGAGATGCTGCCTGACCCGCTGAGTTACCCCAGCTTTTTGTGTCTATCTGCAGCTCCTTCCAACACAGAAAGTAGTTGGTCTCTAAAAGCAGATGCTGAATCAAGAAGCATTTTTCAAAAGGATTTGAATGGAACGAGTTGCCTCACAATGATCCTAAATGCTGTTGATTTAAATCCAAGAAACTTTTACTGCGACAGACAGTGAATCCATTAGCACACAGTGAACTCACAATCTTATTAAACCAGTGATGAATAAGTTATTACAGGAACCCAGACAGAAAAGTTAATTGAGATCTGTAGTTCCCTCAGTTTCAAGGAGTTCGTCGTCATAGAACATAGAACGGTACAGCATGGGAACAGGCCCTTTGGTCCATAATGTCTGTGCTAAACAAGCTGCCAAGATAAACTAATTTAATCTGCTGGCACATGAGCCATATCCCTCCATTCCCTATATATCCACGTGCCTATCTAAAAGCCTCTTAACCAGCACTTATGGATCTGCCTACACACCCGCCACCCTGTGTAACAAAACTTGCCAACTTTGGCCCTCTCTCCTTAAAGCTGTGCCCTCTAGTCTTTAACATTTCGACCTTGGGGGAAAAAGGGTCTGACTCTCTACCCTATCAAGACCCAGTGCCAGTTATTTAAAACTACTCCAGAGCAATTGTTTTTTTTTCCCAGGAAGTGAAACGTGTATTTATTTTAAAGGGAAAGAGATAGAATCATATAGAGACATTTAATATTTGTCAATAAAAGACCTTTGAAACCTTTGAATATTTGATGCTAGATTTACTTACAAAAAGATAGTTGTTAGGGTGTGACAACATGGTCAGGCACAGTGACTCAGCAGTAGAGTTGCTGCCTTACATGTCAGAGACCCAGGTTCGATCCTAACTACGGGTGCTCTCTGTAAAGCATTTGTATGTTCTTCCTGTGACCACATGGATTTTCTCCAGGTGCTCTGGTTTCCACCCATACTCCAAAGACGTACAGGTTTGTAGGTTAATTGACGGCAGTAAAAATTGTATATCGTCACTAGATAGCATTTGCATACTATCCTATTGATTGTTGGTTGGCGCAGAATCGGTGGGCCGAAGGGCCTGTTTCCGCACTGTATCTCTAAAGTCTAAAGGCTGTTATCACTCGAATCTAATGTTTAAATGCAGCTCGGATTTATGAATAAGATTCTTCTTGATTAACTACCAGTACTTTATGTAAGTTCAGGCATTTTCAATCCGGGTCCCAATGGGCCCACTGCACAAACATGACTGTTGGATGGCACTAAATGACAGATATTAACTGGTCCGGAAGCTAAAAATATCACCAACAGGACAGGGTTCCAGTAGAGAATGGAATCGAGAGGAGCTCCAGATTTGTATGGGACTGGTATCATGTTGGGGGCTTTACTGATCAATCTGACAAGCTCCTTTGCTCTTCTCTTCTCCTCTCTCTGCAACTTCCACTCCCTCCCTCTCTAACTCTGTCTGAACTTGAGCTGACTCGGGCCATGGGCCAGATTAGAAGAATGTTCATGCAAATTGACTTCATGTTGAGTATGACCTGCAGATATAATGTGTGAAAGCGAAAAAGACTGGAATTTCCAACATTCACACATTCCACCAGTAAAAAGAGCTATAAGGTTAGAATGAGGTGCGTTTTTTGAAAAGGCCTCTTCACTAATTCCTCATTTTTAATTATATTGAATAATCTAATGGGAGGCTGAAATATTGTAGATTGCTCATCTTGAAGATTTGTTTATCTTGATAATGGGAGCAGTGGTATCTTTAGCTGTTAAATCCCAAACTTTGGAGTTATCTCTCTAAGCTTCTCCACCTCTCTTTCTCTTTCCCCCTCTGTCTTTTTCTCTCTGTTTGTCTCACCCTCTTGATGTCTCTCACGCTCACGCACATACGTCGACAAGTCCTTTAAGACGATGATTAAAGCAAGATTATGTACCATGTTTTTAGCCACTTTTATGTCCCTCAAAGTTAAATTTTCTTCAAAAGACCCTTTTAAAAAAAATTGTTGAACGATGAGGGTGCTAAGGAAATGAAAGTTTGCCTTTGTTGTTGATGTGAAGCTTGTAAACTTCTTCTTGGTAAATTTCCAGACTGTGCTGTCGAATTTATGGATGTTTCACTTTGAGCTTCAGCCTCAAGCTGCTTTAAATTCAGATTCTGCAGGAAGAATAGGAAGTACGACTATTAAGTAAATCAACTTCACCTTGTTGTTAAGATAGACACAAAATGCTGGAGTAACTCAGCGGGACAGGCAGCATCTCTGGAGAGAAGGAATGGGTAACATTTCAGGTCGAGACCCATCTTCAGGCTGAGAGTCAGTTGAGAGGGAAACTAGAGATATGGAAGGGTAAGGTTTGAAAACGACAGATCAAAGCAGACAATGTTCAAGGAAATGTAGAATGCTTCATTGTTGGCTGAGGGGAAGCTGACAAAGAGGCATACAAGCAGTAAAATTAATCAGGAGGACAGTGAAACTTGTCGGAGAACTGAGGTGGGGGAGAGATGTAGAGAGAGTGAAAGCAAGGAATCAATAATCACACTGCTGCGTTGTGAGCTGCCCAAGCAACATATGAGGTGCTTGTTCATTGTTCCTCATCCTTATTTTTGCAAACCTGCCATTTCCTTGAAACCTTGTCCCCTCTGATCAGTTCTGTTTAGTAATGCTTCCATTAATTTGAAATATTAAATTTGACAAATATTTCGGAACATTTTTTCAGGAATGTAAATATTTCATGCATATAGTCTCCTTCTATTTGATCTGAAAGTTTGTTTACCTTGACGTTACAATGAGGTCACCTAGATTCACTAGCTTTTGGGAGAGCTTTTTAAACATTTCAGGTGCTCCAGTTTTGGAACTTGTCCAACATTTTTCCAAGTTGTGTAATTTGCAAGCCAACTTCAGTACATAAAGGGCAAAAAAGAAAGATTTTACAAATGCAGAATAGGTTCCTGAGGTTGAGGGATAAATTTATAAATTCATAAGTTATAGCAGCAGAATTAGGCCATTCAGCCCATCAAAGTCTACTCTGCCATTTAATCGTGGCTGATCTATCTTTCCCGCCCACCCCATTCTCCTGCCTTCGCCCCATAACACCTGCCACCCTTTTTGATGAACTAATTTCAGTGTTATGACACCACTTGCAGAGACTGATTGAGGCACACCACTTCCTGATTGAGGCCTTTCTCACCATTCGCCTGGGGTGTGCAGTAGCAAGGTTCGTTTGATTTAACGGACGTGAGCACACAGTTAGCTGCAGACTCCGCCCAGGACAGGAAGGCTCTGCAGGAACGGAAGGGACGTCACGACCGCGGTGCCACAGGTGCTGTCGCCGAGGGAGGACGGACGGAGCCGCGGCTCGAGAGACTAACAGAGACTAACAGAGGCAAAGAGGTTTGCCTCGCACTGCAAGGGAGCAGTGGACCAGACAGGAAGAGCGGACGGAATTACCACTAGACAGCCAAACCAGTAGGTAATTTACGGCTGGGGTGAGTACTTTCCCATTTATAGGAGGTAGGATTATATAAATAAGGGGTGTATCAATACAGTAGGGGATTCTTAAACAGGACCAGTTAATTACCTATATAAGATGGGCGGTCAGGAGATGTGCCAATACTGCGAGATGTGGGAATTTGTCGACACCATTGATGTAGAAGATCCCTACAGCTGCAGTAAGTGTTTGAGGCTAGAGGAACTCCAGCTCCGCATTGATGAGCTGGAGACCCAACTTCATACGCTGCGGTACATCAGGGAGGGGGAGTATTACCTGGATGTTTTGTGCCAGGGGATGGTCACACCGACCAGTTTAACTAATTCAGTAGGCAGTGAGCAAGGAAAGGAAGGTGTGGCCATAAGCGAGGCAGGTAGGGGGAACCAGGAGGAGATGCGGCAGGAGCCACAGCCCTTGTCCCTGACGAGCATGACCGAGGCTCTTACTCAATGTAAGGAGGGGATCAGGGGCTGTGGGAGGGATGAGCAACCTGGCTGCAGCACCGTGGATCAGGAGGCCATTCAAGAGGGGGGAGTTAGAAGAAATGCCGTAGTGATAGGGGATAGTATTATTCGGGGGGTAGATAAGGTTCTCTGCGGCCAGCAGAACATGTCCCGAAGGCTGTGTTGCCTAGGGTTAAGGATATCTCTGCGATGCTGGAGAGAAATTTGCAGAGGGAGGGGGAGGATCCAGTGGTCGTGGTCCATGTGGGGACCAATGACATAGGAAGGACGAGGAAGGAGGATCTGCTGAAGGAGTTTGAGCAGTTAGGGAATAAATTAAAAAGCAGAACCTCGAGGGTACTGATCTCCGGATTGCTACCTGAGCCAATTAAAAATTAAAAAGCTAAATGCGTGGCTCAAAGACTGGTGTGGGAATAATGGGTTTGGTTTCTTGGGCCACTGGCACCAGTACTGGGACAGGGGGGATCTGTTCTGTAAGGACGGACTTCACCTGAACGGTGCTGGGACTGGGGTCCTGGCAAATCATATAACTAGGGCAGTAGAGAGGTCTTTAAACTAAGTAGCGGGGGGGAGGTATCAAGGGGGGTAATAACGGCAGGGGTAGAGGAAATAGAGCAGGGTATCAGTGGGGAAGCGGAAATTCAAAATGTGACAGGAGACAGAATTTGTGAAGATAAAGATCTAGATGTAAAAGGGGCAAAAACGGAAAGGAAGGGTAGTAAAAATCATCTGAAAGTGCTTTATCTAAATGCACGGAGTATTCGTAATAAGATAAATGAATTAACGGTGCAATTAAGTATATATAGTTATGATATCGTGGCCATTACGGAGACATGGCTGCAAGGAGATCAGGACTGGGAGTTAAATATAGAGGGGTACTCGACAATTAGGAAAGATAGACAGGAAAGAAAGGGAGGAGGGGTGGCCCTTTTAATAAGGGAGGGAATAACGGCAATAGAGAGGAAGGATATTGCGTTGAAGGATCAGGATAGTGAAACAGCTTGGGTACAGATAGAGAATAATAAGGGGAAAAAAACACTAGTGGGTGTAATTTATAGACCTCCAAATAGCTGTGACGCTGTTAGTCAGAACATAAATCTGCAAATAGTTGACGCATGTAAAAAGGGAACTGCTGTAATCATGGGGGACTTCAATTTTCATATTAATTGGGCAAACCAAACTGGGCAGGGTAGACTAGAGGAAGAGTTTATAGAATGTATTAGAGACGGGTTCCTAGAACAGTATGTCACCGAACCGACAAGGGGGGAGGCAATCTTGGATCTGGTCCTGTGTAATGAAGCAGGATTAATTAAAAATGTCATAGTTAGGGACTCGTTGGGAACAAGTGACCACAATATGGTCGAATTCCATATTCAAATAGAAGGGGAGCAGGTTGAAACTCAGGCTAGGGTGCTTAGTCTAAATAAGGGGGATTATGAAGGTATGAGGACTGAGCTGATCAAAGTTGACTGGGATAGCAGACTCAAGAATAAGACGGTACATGAGCAGTGGTGTACGTTTAAGGGTATACTGTATAACCTTCAAGAAAAATTTATTCCTATGAAGAAAAAAAGGGGTAAGGGTAAGAACAGTCAGCCATGGCTCAGTAAAACTATAAAGGATAGTATTCGGCTGAAGGCAAGGGCATATAAGGTAGCCAGAGATAGTGGGAGGGTAGAGGATTGGGAAGCATTTAAAGGTCAGCAAAAAATAACTAAGAGATTAATTAAGACGGGGAAAATAGACTATGAAAGGAATTTAGCGAACAACATAAAAACTAATAGTAAGAGTTTTTATAGCTATATAAAAAGAAAAAGGGTGGCTAAGGTGAACGTTGGTCCATTGGAGGGTGAGACTGGAGAGTTGTTGGTGGGGAACATGGAAATGGCAAAGGCATTAAACGAGTATTTTGTATCAGTCTTCACCATAGAAGACACAAAAAATATTCCAACGCTGGATAAACAGGGGGCGGTAGGAATGGAGGAGCTAAATACTATTAAGATCACCAAGGAGGTGGTATTAGGGAAATTAATGAGACTGAAGGAGGATAAATCCCCTGGGCCTGATGGATTACATCCAAGGGTCTTGAGGGAGATAGCGGTGGGGATTGTGGATGCATTGGTGATAATTTTCCAAAACTCCCTGGAGGCAGGAACGGTCCCAGTGGATTGGAAAATGGCCAATGTAACACCTATATTTAAAAAAGGAAGTAAACAGAAGGCGGGTAACTATAGACCGGTTAGTCTAACATCGGTGGTGGGTAAAATGTTAGAGACAATTATTAAAGAAACACTAACGGGGCACTTGGATAAACATGACTTCATCGGACAGAACCAGCATGGTTTTGTGAAGGGGAAGTCCTGTTTAACGAATCTGCTCGAATTCTTTGAGGAAGTAACAACCCGGGTGGATAAAGGGGAACCGGTGGATGTGGTATACTTGGACTTCCAAAAGGCTTTTGACAAGGTGCCACATAAGAGACTATTGCTAAAAATAAAAAATTATGGGATTGGGGGTAATATATTAGCATGGGTAGAGGATTGGCTAACAAATAGGAAGCAGAGAGTGGGGATAAATGGTTCATACTCGGGATGGCAACCGGTAACTAGCGGGGTTCCGCAAGGGTCGGTGCTGGGACCCCAGTTGTTCACAATTTATATAAATGATTTGGAGGAGGGAACCAAGTGTAATATATCAAAATTTGCGGACGATACAAAAATGGGAGGAAAAGTAGGGGATGAGGAGGATAGGAAGAGTCTGCAAAAGGATATAGATAAGCTAGGTGAGTGGGCAACAACTTGGCAGATGAAATTTAATACTAATAAATGTGAAGTCATTCACTTTGGGAAAAAAAATGATAGGGCAAGTTATTTTCTAAATGAGGAGGAGCTGCGTTGTAATGCAACGCAAAGGGATCTAGGGGTATTAGTACATGAATCACTAAAAGTTAGTATGCAGGTGCAGCAAGCAATCAGGAAGGCCAATGGAGTTTTGGCCTTTATTGCTAGGGGGATTGAGTATAAAAACACGGAGGTCTTGCTGCAGCTGTACACAGTATTAGTGAGACCACATTTGGAATACTGTGTACAGTTCTGGGGTCCATACTTAAGAAAGGATGTACTAGCCCTGGAGGCAGTGCAGCGAAGGTTTACAAGATTAATTCCTGCAATGAGGGGATTGACATATGAGGAAAGGTTAAGTAGGCTGGAACTCTACTCTTTGGAGTTTAGAAGAATGAGAGGCGATCTCATTGAAACATATAAGATCGTGAGGGGCCTTGATCGGGTGGATGCACCGAGGATGTTCCCAATGATCGGGGAAACTAGAACTAGGGGACATAGTTGCAGAATAAGGGGGGGCTCTTTTAAAACTGAGATGAGGAAGAACTTCTTCACCCAGAGGGTGGTTAATTTATGGAATTCACTGCCCCAGGGAGCAGTGGAAGCAGAAACTTTAAATATATTTAAGACTAAAATAGATGGTTTTTTAGCTGCCAAGGGGATAAGGGGCTACGGGGAGAGGGCAGGGATATGGACCTAGGTATGGTTAGTATAGTAAGACCTGAGTGATCTCCTGGACAAGTGTCGATCGCCTGGATTGGGGTCGGAGAGGAATTTCCCGGATTTTTTTCCCGAATTGGACCTGGGTTTTTATCCGTTTTTTTGCCTCCCCCAGGAGATCGCGAGGTTCTTGGGGTGGAGAGGGGTGATAGCGGTATAAAGGGGAGGGTAGTGTCTTGTGTTCTGTGTCTTGTGTCTACTGTTTGTGGGTAAGTGTGTCTGTTTAGTGTTCAGCCATGAGCGAATGGCGGTGCGGGCTCGACGGACCTGGTGGTCTACTCTCGCACCTACTTTCTATGTTATGAAATCAAGATATCTTCATATACAATTATTTTTTTAATTTAGTTTAGTTTAGTTTAGAGATACAGCGCAGATACAGGCCCTTCAGCCCACTGAGTCCACGCCGACCAGCGTTACCTGCACACTAACACTATCCTGCACACACTAGAACCAATTTCCAAATTTACCAAGCCAATTAGTTTACAAACCTGTATGTCTTTGAAGCATGGGAGGAAACCGGAGCACCTGAAGAAAACCCACGCAGGCCATGAGGAGAACGTACAAACTCCGTACAGACAGCACCCATACTCAGGATCGAACCTGAGGCTCCGGCGCTGTAAGGCAGCAACTCTACCACTGCTCCCGAGAATGATTGGTCAAAATGCATATTTCGGCAGTGAGGAAAAATTAGTCATGCAGCACAGAAATAAATCTTTTAGGTTTTCATCTCTTTGAAAAAGCCATCCAATTATCCATGCTCCTCTTTATCCATTGTCCTACAAGTGTTTCTCTTTGAAATAAATATATCCAATTCTTTTCAAAGCATTGCTGGTAATTGAGCCTCTGCCAACCTTTCTCCCTCTATGAATCTATGATACTTTCCCTTGCTGCATGCAGTTGCTGTTTAAAAAATAATCTCCTTGTTATTGATTGGGGATGGTCAGCCATGATCACAATGGCTTGAAGGGCCGAATGGCCTCCTCCTGCACCTATTTTCTATGTTTCTGTGTTTCCATGGGCCAAGCAGGCATTTCGACATCACCTTCTATAACGGATTTACTTTAAAGAATCATATCTATATTACTAAAAGTCTGATCTTCACCACTTCCTGTTGTTCTGCATATTGACTTTAGAAAAAATGCTGCCACTTACGGCTGTGATTTTTGGCCATCTTACTTAGTCCCCCTCCGCTGTGCAGGACACGAGGATTTTTCCATTGATGAAAAATAAAAGTTATTAATGTTTAAAAAATGTTGAGATTCTCTCTCCTGAAGGCCACGCCCCTTCCGGAGGGACTTTAAAACCCAGAAGTGTTGTGTGCCTCAGTTAGTCTCTGCAAGATGGGGGGAGCGAGAGGGTCGTGTCTCTCAGTCTGAGCTGTGAATAACACTGAAAACATTTCTACTAAACTGTGAGTGTGGTTTTACTGACCTTGAGTGCCCTTAATGTGGTTTGAAAATGAAAATGTGGTTGGTTTGAAATAAAGCACAGCAAATGGTTGTTGTTGGTGGTTGGTTTGAAATGAAGCACGGCAAATGGTTGTTGGTGGTGGTTGGTTTGAAATAAAGCACGATTAAAAGTCTAACCTTGACAACTTCCTGTTAGCACTGTATATTGATTTTAGATAAAACGCTACCACTTACGGCTGTGATTTTTGACCATATTACTCAGTCACCCTCCGCTCATCAGGTGCAGAGGATTCTTCCCATCAATGAAAAATAAAAGTGTTATTAGTGTTTACAAAATGTTGAGAATTTCTCTCCTGCCAATCATGCCATGAAGGCCACTCCCCTTCCGGTGGGAGGGGGAGGGATTATAAAACCCGGAAGTGTGGGTGTGGCTCAATCTCTGCAAGATGGGGAGGGAGAGGTCACGACTCTGTCTGAGCTGTGAAACAACTGAACGTCTACTGAACTGTGAGTGGGGTGTTTATGTGGTGTTTATGCTGGTTTCACCCTGCTTGTAATGGTATGAAACTGCATTTGAATGTGGTGGCCTTGCACCCTGCATGAAATGATATAAAACTGCATTTGAATTTGGTGGCCTTGCACCCTGCATGAAATGGCATGAAACTGCACTTAAATTTGGTGGCCTTGCACCCTGCTTGAAGTGGTATGAAACTGCACTTGAATTTGTTGGCCTTGCACCCTGCTTGAAGTGGTATGAAACTGCACTTGAATTTGGTGGCCTTGCACCCTGCTTGGTGGTCGGAAACTGCACTTGAATTCGGTGGCCTTGCACCCTACTTGAAGTGATAGGAAACTGTACTTGAATTCAGTGGCTTTGCACCCTGCTTGAAGTAGTAGGAAACAGCACCTGAATTTGGTGGCCTTGCACCCTGCTTGAAGTGGTGTGAAACAGCACTTGAGTTTGGTGGCCTTGCACCCTGCTTGAAATAGTAGGAAACTACATTTGAATTTGGTGGCCTTGCACCCTGCTTGAAATGGAATTTCAAGGAATAGCCGTGTCAACTGCCAGCACACCAGCTGTGAGTGAGCTGCCAGCACATCAGGCTTGAGTGACTGAGCTGCCACCCCAAGAATCCATTTGGCCCACAATGTCCATGCTAGCCCTCTGGAAACAAGTCCCTTCAGCCCACAACACCCATACTAGCGCTCCAGAAAGCCCCCCCCCCACCCCCCACTGGCCACCAATATTGGAATTGGCGGAGACGTGGAATATTGCGTTGGGGGTCCAGCCCTCCCGTGTGAACATGGGACCCAACGGGTCCCACTTAGTCTAGTAACTTAATATAAATACGTTCCCTTTATTGTTAAAGCTTGTTGCAACTTTCAGGTATGAATTCTTGCATTACGTCACGTTGCCTCGGCAAAGTCACTAGCATAATCAAGGGCGAGTCACACCCTGGCCAATCCCTATTCTCCCCTCGCCCATCGGGCAAAAGATATAAAAGTGTGAAAACACACTCCTCCAAATTCAGGGACAGTTTCTTCCCAGATGTTATCAGGCAACAGAACCATCCTACCAACAACTGGAGAGCTGTCCTGAGCTACTATCTACCTCATTGGAGACCCCTGGACTAACTTTGATCGGACATTGCTGAACTTCATCTTGCGCAAAACGGTAATTACATTATTCTCTTTATCATGTATCTGTACACTGTGGGTGGCTCGATTGCAATCATGTATTGTGGTCTTGTGGAACAAAATCTTTTCACTGTACCTCGGCACACGTAACAATAAACTAAACTCAAACTCAAACTAATTGTGAATGGATAACGTAAACAGCGGTTCCTCCTCGTATTGCAATCTCAAACGCTATTGTAACATTGATCACGACATTTATCACTGAAGCACAAAATCAATAGACGTGAGGACAAGATCCCAGTGTGTATTCACAGCGGCTTCCTAAATAAATACTTTGAGGAATAAATAAGGAAGTAGTCTACTTTGGATCTGAAACTGGATAAATCAATAATCTAATAATAAAGTGTGCCATAAGAAAGAGCTTGGGAGAATTTTAGATTTATTGTGAGGATGAAGCTACTGTTATAAGCCTGAATAAAGGCAATTTCTATTTAATCTACCTCCCCAGTCCCTCCAATAGCTTCATAACATTGATCATAATAGTTCAAGGAGAATGTGGACTGGGAAACCAGTTAAAAGAGTAAGAAAAATAGACACAAGCAATTGTGAATGTTAGAATCTTGAGCAAAACACAAAGAGCTAGAAGAACTCAACAGATCTGACAACATGTGTAGGAAGGAACTGCAGATGCTGGTTTAAATTGAGGATAGTTGGTGGTTTAAACCAAAAATAATGCTGGAGTAACTGAGCGGGCCAGGTAGCATCTTTGGAGAGAAGGAATGGGTGACAACATTATATGGAGTGTAATGGACAGGTGATGTTTTGGGTCAGGACCATTTTACAGACTCTAGACACCTGACATTTGGGGTTGGGATCTTTCCTCAGTGCAGATACGACAGTGGCATTTAAGAGGCATTTAGCTGCGCACCTGCAGGGATGCAGGAGTGTGAATCATATGCAGGCAGAGGAGATCAGTTTATCTTGGCTTCATGTACAACAGAGACGATGTGGGCTGAAGAGCCCGTTCCTGTGCTGTACTCCATTCCAGAAGGCTGAAATGTCCAGAAGATGAGATGCTGTTTCTCAAGCTTGTGTTGTGCCTCGCTGTAAAATGTACAGGAGGCTGCAGGCAGAAAAGACAAAGTGGGAAGTATGAAGATGGTGCAGCACTGTTTCACCTCGTTGGTGGTATGTGTAAGGCCCCTCGGCCCTGTTTCAAAGAAAAGCATTGAGTTATTCCTGGTCTCCTGGCTAATATTTTACACTGTGTGTACACAGTATATACATGTGTATTCCTACAGGGTATATGATAGGCCACTGTATTGTATTGTAGAACAGGGATACAAAGGAGCACAAATATATAGTTCCCTGAAAGCCGTAACAATGCTGGGCATGGTGTTGAACAATACGTTTAGCTTGTTTAAGAAGGAACTGCAGATACTGGAAAATCGAAGGTAGACAAAAATGCTGGAGAAGCTCAGCAGGTGAGGCAGCATCTATGGAGCGAAGGAAATAGGCAACGTTTCGGACCGAAACGAGTCTGAAGAAGGATTTTGGCTCGAAATGTTGCCCATTTCCTTCGCTCCATAGATGCTGCCTCACCCGCTGAGTTTCTCCAGCATTTTTGTCTCCAGTACGTTTAGCTTGCTTGCTTTCATCAATTAGGGCATTGAGTACAAGAGATAGACACAAGGTGCTGGAGTAACTCAACGGGTCAGGCAGCATCTCTGGGGAAAAAGGATGGGTGGCATTTCAGGTCAGAACCCTTCTTTGGACTGAAGAAGGTTCCTGACCACGGGTCTGAAGAAAGACCTAGTAAGACATATAGTTGGTCGACAGGAGAGTCATGGTCAAACCTCTTGCACAGTAAGGCAACAACCTTGCATGAAACCACCAACATACATACATACACCTCTCCCCTTACCTCCCTTTTCAACACTACAAAGAAACCTCTCCCACCTTGACACCTACTCCCCACAAGTTGAAGTAACAATTAAGGCACAGCCTAGCCTTGTGGCTTTAACATGAGTTTCAATTTCCAACTTATCTCCTTTTTTTGGACAATAAATGTTGATAGTAATTTGTTTATTGCCTCTAAACTTTCTTTGCTGCATTATCGGCCCCTTTTGTTTTGTCTCATTGCCCCATTTTGTCAACTAGATTTTACCGACCCCAGAACTTCCAATTTTCCTTTCCCTTCATTGCCCTACCTCTGCCCTTGCTTAGAACCTGTTAATCTGTAACATTTCCCTGTCCTGACGAAAGTTCACTAACCTGAAGTGCCGTTTTTCTCTCTCCATGAAAGTTAGCAGGAATGCTATTTTCGTTTGGTTTTATTCCAGAATTTCACCTTTGATAATATCTTTCATTAAAGTATGTTGACTTTCTCATTATTGGAACCTCTCTATCTCTCACATGAAAGGCAATTGTTTCTTTAATTTTCCATCCATGCCTAAAGTTTACTGATATACTTTGTTCACACCACACATAGCATGCAAGTCATAGTCACAGTCAGAGTCACAGAGTCACAGTCAGAGTCACAGAGTCACAGTCAGTCACAGAGTCACAGAGTAATAGTCACAGAGTCACATAGTCATAGTAATAAATAATAATAATAATAATAATAATAATAATAATACATACATTGATCCCCTCAGGGAAATTCAGATGTCCAGAAGCCAACAAACCCACACATTCAGAACGAAAGCTGACAAAAAATACATAAAATACAATATGGACAATAACTGAAAGACTAAAATACTTAAAAAGACCCAATAATTAACTATTAAAAATGCAAAGCATCCCCATACAGCCTAGCGGTCAGTATTATAAAGTCTAATGGCTGCAGGGGTGAAGGATCTTCTGAATCGCTCCGTTCTACAGCACAGGGAGATGAGCCGGTTGTTGTTCCGTGTGCTCTTTTGACCCTCTAGAGTTTCATGGAGGGGGTGCCCGGAGTTGTCGAGGATGGCCTGCACCTTGTTCCTCATACACCTCTGAAGCACATCCACCACAGAGTCCACTCTCCCCCCCAGTACTGAGCTAGCTTGTTTTGCCAGCTTGTCCAACTTCTTGCTGTTTTTAGCACTGATGTTGTTGCCCCAGCATACAACAGCGTAGAAAATGACACTTGCAACCACAGTATAGTAAAACAGGTACAGCATGTCATTACGCACATTGAAGGATCTGAGCCTTCTGAGGAAAAAGACTCTGCTCTGTAATTTTTTGTAGAGGGCATCGGTGTTGACTGACCAGTCCAGTTTATTATCAAGGTGCACTCCCAGATATTTATATGTCTGCACCACCTCAATGTCCACCCCTGCAGTGTTAACTGGCTGAAGGGGGAGCTTGGACCTTCCAAAGTTAACAACCATCTCTTTGGTCTTGCTTGTATTCAGGATGAGACAGTTTTCTTTACTCCAGACACAGAAAGCACTGGTCAAGTCCCTGTATTCCTCCTCATGTCCGTTCCTTACACATGCCACAATCGCTGTGTCATCTGAATATTTCTGTATGTGGCATGTGTCAGACTTATGTTTGAAATCTGCAGTATACAGGGTGAAGAGGAATGGGGCCAAACCGTTCCCTGTGGGGCTCCAACATTGCACACCACTGTCCCGGAAACACAGTCCCCCAGCTTAACAAACTGTGGTCGACCCGTCAGGTAATTGTATATCCAGGAGATAAAGGTGGAATCCACCCCCATCTTCTCAATAGTCATAGAGTCACAGTCACAGAGTCACAGAGTCACAGTCATAGAATAATAGTCATAGTCACAGAGTCACAGAGTCATACAGCATGGAAACAGGCCCTTCAATCCAACCTGCCCACACCAACCAACATGTCCAATCTACACCAGTCCTACCTGCCTGCATTTGGCCCACACCCCTTTAAACCTGCAATATCCATGTATCTGTCATGTACATAGTCATAGAGTCATAGGGTGATACAGTGTGGATACAGGCCCTTCGGCCCAACTAGCCCACACCAGCCAACATGTCCCAGCTACAGTAGTCCCACCTGCCTGCGCTTAGTCCATATTCCTCGAAACCTGTCCTATCCATGCACCTGTCTAACTGTTTCTTAAACGTTGGGATAGTCCCAGCCTCAACTACCTCCACTCCTCTGGCAACTTGTTCCATACACCCCCACCCTTCGTGTGAAAAAGTTACTCCTCAGATTCCTTTTGAATCTTTTCCCCTTCACCTTGAAATGTCCTCTGGTCCTCGATTCCCCTATGCTGGGCAAGAAACTTTGTGCATCTACCCGATCTATTCCTCTCATGATTTTATGCACATGTACCTGCCATGTAGCTGTATGATATTTTATGGATTCTTAATACCATATACCATGTATATCTCTTAAATGTTCTCGAGTCTTACACTGTTGTTCAGACACTGTGAACTGTACATGCGAAGGAAGGAACTGCAAAAGAAGCTGGTTTGCACCGAAGATAGACACAAAATCAAATTTTTTATTTTTAGTTTGTTTAAAAGTATGTTTTGGAGGATTTTTTTTGTATTTCTATATGGGGGAGGGGAGTATGGTAAGGGGAAACCATTTCTCAGTCACTTCCTGGCGAGGATGTGACTATTCTCCGAGTTGCATCTTCGCCCCCCCCCCCCCCCCCCGCGGCCTACCAATTGGATTGGCACGGCCTTTCCTGCCGGGGACCGGAGCAAAGCTTCAGCAGTGGTGCAGCACTGGATTCACCGCGGAGCGGGCGATGCCTTACCTGGATCGCTGTTTGAAACTCCGGAGTGTTGGGCCTACTGCTTCAACATCGCGGAGTCCTGGGATCCCTTTGCCGAGGGCCCCCAGCGTGAATCTCCGCCCAGCTCGGCCTGTGGACTTCGGGAACCGCGGTCTCCGGTAGGAAGTGGACAACAGAGGAGGATGACTGAACTTTGGTGCCTTCCCTCACAGTGGGAAACTTTGATTCTGCTGTGTGGGGGTGTCTATGTTAAAGACTATCCTGTTCTGTGCTCTTTTTTATTCATATGGCTGTATGGTGACCATACATTTCACTGTATCAATTGGTACATGTGACAAATAAATGTATCTTGTCTTTGTCAAATGCTGGAGTAACTCAGTGGGTCAGGCAGCATCTCTGCAGAAAAGGAATAGGTGACATTTCATGTCGAGACCCTTCTTCAGACGTGTAAATGCTGCTTTCTTTCCTAGTTCCAACCTCTCCTAGCCTCCCAATTTATTATGCCCTTTTCAAAGGTCAGAGGGTTTATCTTTAAACTTGAAAATCATTGGAATGTGTATTGCCATTATGAAGTGTTGAATTGCTTGTGAAATGCCGTTCGGCCTATCAATTAAGTAGTTTGAGTATCCTGTGGGTTGCAATGCTTATCACCTTCTGAATCATGTGGTAGGCTGGGTTTTAATGGCACAATTTCAATTTAAATTTTCAATTTGGCTCGCGTGTGATCTGAACTCGAGGTCTTTGAACTTGAGTACACGTTTTCAAGGTCTATTGTTTTTATATGATATAATTCTAGGTCGGTCTGTTACCTGGTAGGGTAATCCACCCCATTTCCAAGAAATGGATTCCCCTATCTGCCAATTAACACCGCAGATGATAAACTTTGAGTTAAACTTTGCAGAATGTCAGCTGGAGATAATGCACACACCCTCTGCCCGCCCACTCACTCCCACCTCTACATTTACACGTTGACCTCTGCTAGCATTGGGAGAAGGGGAGATGAATAGAATTGCAATTTGCAACATGAATAGCGATCATCTGTAGACATGCTTCACCTACTGTCTCACACAGAAACACACGTGTGCATGCACATACATACCTGCGGAGCTGACCTGCCTGTGGTCATGTCACTATTTTGAAACTGCTCATCTAATCATTTACATTTTGCTTTGCACTTGAGTAGATTGCGGACCCTTCATCAGAATGGTTCGATGAAGTAGGTCACAGACCTGAAATGTTAACTCTTTTGCTTTCCACAGATGCTGCCTGATCTGCCTGACTTTCCAGCATTTTCTCTATTTCTGGTTGCTGATAACTGCAGATTTTTGGTTATCATTAGCTTTGTGCTGGTTTGTTTCTCAATTTCTTCACTTTTTCCTTCTCTTTAAATCTCACTTTTTAGCTTTTCTGTGTCTCAATATCTTTTCTTCTCTGATTTTTACCCCTTCATACCCATTTTGAAGGGCCTTTGTTCTGCTGTGCAAATCATTTCAGTTGTGCATGATATCTAGAGTTTGAGGCTAGCAAACGTTTACATTATTTTTTAATAAGATTGATCTTTCAGCCAAACTGGAGCAAATGTGACTTTGTGAAGTGAAGTTCAACAGCCCCCAGAGGCCATAGCCTCAGAATACTAGGATGTACCTTCAGGAAAGAGATGAGGAAGAATTTATTTAGTCAAAGGGTGGTGAATCTGTGGAATTCATTGCCACAGACAATGGGTAATTATAAGGATCGATAGATTCTTGATTAGTAAGGGTGTCAGGGGTTTGCAGGAGCAGGCATGAGAATGGAGTTGACAGTGAAAGATAGATCAGCAATAATTGAATGGTGGAATAGACAATGGACTGAATGGCCTAATTCGGTTCCTATAACTTATGAACATGAACTACTTTTGTGTCTATCTTTGTTTTAGACCAGCATCTGCATTTCCTTCCTGCACAGAACTATCTAAATCACCCGTTTACAACTTTCATTTCAGACCTGCAATTTGGGAGTTTATAAAGCTATCAAAGGCTGGAAAAAATCGAATACAAATGATTGTGCCTGGGGACGACATAATTCAGGTTTTATTATTGTCACGTGTACTGGGGTACTGTGAAAAGCTTCGTTTTGCATGTTATCCAAACAGATTAGATAATACTTTACATCAACATGGGGGCAGGCGAGAAGGAAGGGGGAGCTGACGGGATGATGGAGGGGGGGATGGGGGGGGTGCATGCTGCCATGTGTCGTGGTAGGTAGGAGATAGGGCTGTTCAGTACTTCAGTAATTGTAACTTTGTCGGCCCCAACACAGCGACCCTTGTGGCATGTATACACTAGGTTGTATGCAAAATAGTAAGATTGAACGAGAACTTACCGGTTTGAAGTTTGATCGTTATTTTATGAGGAGTAACGTTGAGGGAATACGTGAAGAACCCCGCTAGGATGCATGCGTGTCATTCTTCAAAGCAGCGGTGTGAAATCACAGATAACTGTAATGACTAAACATAGTAAGATTAGAGAAGAGATACCAGTTGAGTATATGATCAAGGGTGGGAGCGGAGGGCACGTATTCCCTCAACGTTACTCCTCATAAAATAACGATCAAACTTCAAACCGGTAAGTTCTCGTTCAATCTTACTATTTTACTTCGGAGTCACGTGAGTGACTACGTGAAGATTTTAAAGCTCTATGATTTCATGCCGTGGAAACGAGTCCATGCATCACATCTGCCTTGATTATGGGGAGAATAGTGTTAACATCATTAGACATCAATACGATATTGAAAAACAATGATAAATTCATTAACACCAAATTATAGCCTATTTATGGGGTAAAACCATATTACAGAACTTAAAATTGTTTCTGCAAATGTTCCAGGTTCAATTACTGGTTTGTTATAAAATCGTTGGAAAGTTTTCTCCGTTGACCATCCTGCTGTCTTGAGGATTTGCTCCATTAGAACATCCAACTTCATAGCTGCCGATGTAACTGCAGCCCTGGTGGAGTGAGATTTAAAAATGTTAGTGTCTACTCCAGCCTTTATTAGGACCTGTTTTAGCCATCTCGAGATGGTCTGGACTGTCACATTTTTGTGTGGCTGTTTGTAGCTGATTAAAAATGCCATTTCTTTGCCTCTGATGATCTTAGTATACTCCATATATAATAGTAAGTGTGTTACAATACAGAGACGATCATCTGTCGGGTAGGCCCTGAATTCTGTTTTTAGGCCTGCTGACCCCTGTCTGTTCTGTTTGACTAATTCCTTGATGTGAAAAGTTAAATTTCCAGATGAAATAGTCATGTTGTCCAGCCTTAGTTTCTGTAGCGACTGGACCCTTTGTGCCGTGACAAAGGCCATCAGCATGACTGTTTTCATAGTCAGTTTCTGTAGGGACAGAGCTGTAGGTGGAGACCAGTTTCTTAACATGGTCAGTACAATGCACACATCCCATATTTGGGAGTACCTGGTTCTTGGGGGGTAACATTAAAAATGCCCCTCATGAGTTTGGTTACCAGGGGGTGTGTCCCAACAGAATGCCGCTCTGTTCCTTGCCACAGGTATGTTGCCAGAGCACTTCTGGCGCAGTTGATGGCACTATAACTGAGCCCCTCATCGTAATGGAGGCTTGCCAGGAATTCCAGAACAGACGGGATGTTCATAGATCTGTGGATGATGTTATTGTTGTGACAGTACTTTTCCCATTTCTTGATGTACACCAAGTACTGTTTTTTGGTGGACTGTCTGTGGGCCGCTGAAATAATATCCACTGTTCGGTCCGTCAGTCCCAGGTGTAGTAGAGGTGCTTTCAAACTCTACAAATTAATAGGTTTGTATAATTATGACATGGGTGACTTTCCCTTGTTACGGGATGAACCAGTAAATTAGGCCTATGATGGATGGTGATGCATGGTTCTAATACCATGTCGAGTATCACCAGGAACCATGGTTGAGTAGGCCAATCGGGTACTATCAAAATACCAGACGCAGAGTCTTGCTGTATTTTCCTTAATACCCGACTGATGAGGCAGAAAAGAGGGAATGCATAAATAAACAATTTCCCCCAATGCAGTGAAAATGCATCTGTTGCCGCTGCCCCAGGGTCTGGTTCCCATGAAACATAATTCGATAACTCGTGATTGAGCCTGGATGCGAATAGGTCGATATCTGGTGTTCCATACCGTGCTGTAATTTCAGCAAATACATTTTTATCCAACATCCATTCAGTGTTTTCATTGAATTTGCGTGACCTGGTGTCTGCCACTAAATTTAGTTTACCTGGTAAGTAGGTAGCTGATATCCAAATATCTCTCTGGATACACCATTGCCAAATTGTGTTGGCCAGATTGTCACATGATGTTGATTTGTTTCCACCCATATGGTTGATATATGCTACCACGGTGGTGTTGTCAATTTGTAGTCTAATATGCTGGTGATATAACCCAGAACAATATGACTTAAGGCCATGGAATGCACTTAACATCTGCAGGTAGTTTATGCCCAGTGTTTGTAATAATGATGCCTCCTATGCATTCCATCTCCCTCCACAGCTGGAGATGGAATTGGTAGCACCCCAACCAAGTGCGCTGGCATCAGTTTGTAGTACCATAGACGGGTTGCTGATAATG
Organism: Amblyraja radiata; assembly: GCF_010909765.2. Classification (NCBI taxonomy): domain Eukaryota; kingdom Metazoa; phylum Chordata; class Chondrichthyes; order Rajiformes; family Rajidae; genus Amblyraja; species Amblyraja radiata. The sequence continues at coordinate 28,518,057 of NC_045975.1, read as the reverse complement.
ATTGGATTGGAACAATGCCTAATGTTATCTTCCCACCATTTTAGTTCCATTATGGCTTCTGTTGGTAGCTTCATTGGTCTGTCAAAATGACCACCATTAATTTTGAGTGCTCTTATTTTCGCCCTCTGTAAATTTCGATAATGTAAAGGTCCGAATTGTATGGCTGGTAACGCAGCCACTATTTTACCAATTATTCTTGCTACCAGTCTGATGGATGATTTAGTGATGTTAATGATTTTGCTGCAAGCCTCTATTAAGGCTGTAACCTTTTCTTTCGGCAAAGTCACTGACATGTGAACTGAGTTAATGGTGAACCCCAGATAATCCATTGTGGTTGAAGGCGTTAATTTAGATTTAACTGGATGGATGATAAACCCCAGTTTTTCAAATAATTGTTTTGTGGCTGTTACCGCTTGTTTAGCCAATTCCAAAGTTTTGCCCACAATAAGTATGTCATCTAGATATGCCATTACCATGTGTTTTTGTTTCCGCAGAAACGCTAGGGCTGGTTTCAAAATTTTAGTGAACAGCCTGGGGCTGATGTCAGATCATTAGGTAGTGCCCTGTACTGCCAGTGCTGACCCATCCAGTTGAATTTTAAATAACATCTGTGGTCACCTCTTATGGGTACTGTATAGTAAGCACCTTTTAAATCGATGCTTGCCATGTAGTAACCTTTGGAAATCAATTGCTTAGCAGTAACAAAGGTTTCCATCTTGAAATGAATATATTGTACGAAAGTATTCAAATTAGTCAAATCGATGATGATGCGGCAACCACCATCTTTCTTGTTTTTGATAAAAAATGTTGGACACGAATTCCTGTGATTCGTGTTGGGTTTTCTCAATTACTCCTTTTTTATAAAGCTGCTGTAGTTCAGCATGTGCTTTTGATTTTTCTTTGCCTGTAAGCACGAACATTCGATTCAGTACATGCTGAACTGGAGGGTTATGTTTTTGTATAAATTCTATGGTATAACCCTGGATACTGCTTAAAATATAAGTGTCGGTAGTTAACTTATTCCATGCATCCAGATAGAAGCGTAACCTCCCACCAACCTCCATGCTCCCTCAATTCGTAAGGAACCAGACCCACCTACCTCCATGGTTACCAGTGGCAGGTTTGTTACTTTTTCGGCATCCTCCGTGGACGTTGAGGCGCCGGTGTCTGGGTCTGTAGTTGGGTTGGTGTTGAGGGTTTGCGCATTTTCCAGGAAGGCCGGTCTGAGCCATGGCCTAAAAAAGACCGATGTTGAGTGTTCCTGGCCTTTGAGCTTTCACCAGTTTGTCTTGGCCAACTGGTGGGTGCGTAGGGGTGCTGTTTTTGGCCGAAGTAGTTTTTGGTCGCTGCTTTAATGAGCCCCAGGGTTTTAGCCTCTTCATCAAGTTATTTTACCTGTTTGGATAAGTCCCCTCCAAATAGTAGTATTGGTGGTTTGGAGGTTCCAGGTTTGCAGAGGCCTGCAAATTTGGGGTCTAAAGCCGGTTGGATAGCACTCTTCCTAATACTATTTAACTCATATTGGGAGTTGCAAAATAAAGCCAGTGCATCTTGGTGATCTTGTGTCATGTCTTGTTCGTTCAATGTGCGGGCGATAGCCGTAATTCCCGCTGTTAGGACTTTCAGAACTTTTTGTATTTTCAAGTCCCTGGCTCTGATTGATGCCCCGACATGTTTCCAAATACACTGGTTGACACTGGGAACATTTAGTGATTTGCAGTTCCCTGGTGGTAAGTGTCTTGCTGTGGTGTCCAATAATGCCTGTCCTTGTAGCTGGTTGAATGACATGTAGTCAATACTTGCAGCTATTTTGGGGTCCAGGTTTTGGCCAGTTTGGTCGGGTTGAATAAACTGGGACACCATATCCAATAGGTTTTCTTGCACCCCATGCACACTAGGGGTATGTTCTGCACCCCTCTTCAGGGTCAGCCCAGAATTGACCCCCCGTACTCCCCTCTGATGAGGGAGAAACACTGTGCAGCCCCACAAGAGGTACTGCTGTAGGACTTACTAGCTGCCCACTGTGACTAGGCTCCCTCTCCCGGATCCTGCCACTTTGGAGTATTTCCTCCAACAGCCGCTCCAACTGGCTCTTATGCTCTCGGGCACAGGCCACTCGCGGCTGCTCCTGTTCCTCCAGCCACTCCAACCGGCTCCAATGCTCACGGGCACTGGCCGCTCGCGGCTGCTCCTGAAGCTGCTCCAACCAGCCCCAATGCTCACGGGCACTGGCCGCTCGCGGCTGTTCAAAGTCGGACTCATCGGAGTCAACGACTCTGTCTGTTTTTTGCTTCGCTTTGCCGCCCGGCCGTGGTGTTGATTTGGCCGGTGCGGGAGCGAAGTCGGGCACAGCTGTTCCCATTACGGGAGATTGGTGTGCTGTTGGCTGCTGCTGGCTGCCCGCAACTCCGCGGTTCTCCCCCGCCAGCTTTTTTGCAGCCTTCTTGTTCCTCGTGGATCTGTCCATGCCTCCACCTGTAAGGTAAGTGGAAAGAACGCAGAGTCTCCTTACCTGCTGTTCCCGGCTTTTAAATTCTGCCGCTAAGGGGAACATCTTTCCCCCTGCTGTGACTCGTTGCAATGCATGTAGCGATATGACACGCATGCGTCCTAGCGGGGTTCTTCACGTAGTCACTCACGTGACCCCGAAGTAAAATAAAGCATTTCACTGTGTAGGAAGGAACCGCAGATGCTGGTTTCAACCGAAAGACAGACACATAAAAGCTGGAGCAACTCAGCGGGTCAAACAGTTTCTCTGGAGAAAAGGAATAGGTGATGTTTCGGGTCGAGACCGTTCATTAGACCTCGACCCAAAACATCATCTATTCCTTTTTTCCAGAGATGCTGTTTGACCCGCTGAGTTACTCCAGCTTTTTGTGTCTAAAGCATTTCACTGCATCTAAATACCCTGGATACCCTAGATACATATGACAATAAAGTATCATTAATTAATTCATTCATTCATTCAATATAATCAATTCAAACTCATGTACAATCAGTGGATCAAAGGGGGAGTTGCAATGCCGAATATACTTCTTAGCCCTGTTGTGCATCAATAGAAAACAAATTTCAAAAAGGCAGACGTTGAATTGGTTGAATGATCAAAATTGGCTAATTAATCAGCCAATAGAAAGGAGGCAGGGTGAAGCAGAGCGAGGCTTTGTCTCAAGAGGCTTTGGCGATGAGGCTGATCAGAGGGGGCAGGAGGTAAAGGTATGGCCTGTTGCTACTGGTGTGTGATTATTCTGCTTTTTTTCCCCCTCTCACTATAACATCATTTTAAAGACATTTGGACAGGTACATGGATAGGAAAGTTTTTGAGTGATATGGGCCGAATGTGGGCAGATTGGACGAGTGTAGATGGGCCATGTGGGTGTGTGTGGGTGAGTTGGGCCGAAGGGCCTGTTTCCGGGCCTGTTTCCGTGCTGTATGATTCTATGAGTCCAAAGTCCACAATGGGGTAAAGGTAAACTCTAATGGACATGTATGGACACATGAAAACCATAATTGATACTGAATGCTAAGAACGCAGTTCTGGAATTGATTTAATGGACCAAATCAGATTTGGAAAGGAATGAATGTGAATACTTGGATGGACAATGTGATTCCCTTCTCTAGCCAAAGGATAAAATACCTGAGGGTATGACTTGCAGTATTTTGGGAAATGAAGTGGAAAGAAGTTCAAGTAATATTTCTGTACATTTAACGGTAATTTAAATACTATGGACATTAAGTCAATTGAACTGGGGGAACAAAATACCATTGTTTGGGAACTATTAATTAACAGTATCTATTCCCAATTCATATATATACAAGTGATAGAAAAAAAACTTTATGCTTGGCATTTACCAGAAATGTCCCTTAGAACGTGCTAGAGTGGTTCTGATTTTCACTCAAAAAATCAAATATGCTTAGGTGGAGACACAAGGAATTGCAGATGCTGGTTTACAAAAAAAAAGACACACTGTGCTGGAGTAACACAGAGGGTCAGGCAGCATCTCTGGTGAATATGGATAGGTGCATTTTGGGTTGGGGTCCTTCTTCAGACTGATAGGTCCCTGGATCATAGAACTTAAAACAGTCAGCACAGGAACAGGCCCTTCGGCCCACAATGTCCATGCTGAACGTGATGCCAAGTTCAACCAATATCCTCTGTAACAATAATTTATTATTTCCAAAAATCAAATCAACACAGAAACAATATTTAACAGTGATGAGTTTTTAACAGGACAGGTTGGAAATCCTGGATTGTGATGAAGCTTCCTTTTTTGTTTTAAGTCTAGCTTAGTTTAGAGATACAGTGCAGAAACAGGCCCTGCGGCCCACCCAGTCCGCACCAACCAGTGACCATCCCATACACTAGCACTGTCCTACAAACACTGGGGACAATTTACATTTTTACCGAAGCCAATTAACCTACAAACCTGTATGTCTTTGGAGTGTGGGAGGAAACCGGGGCACCCGGGAAAACACACGCAGTCACGGGGAGAACATGCAAACTCCGTACAGCAGCATCAGGTTTGAAACCAGGTCTCTAGCAATGTAAGGCAGCAACTCTACCGCTGCCCCACCGTGTTGCCCTGCAAGAGGAATGGGTTACAGATTGAGCCATGGATTTGAGAAGGCTATTTAAGACATGCTAACAGAACCTGTTTGCTCTCAGCTACCAGTTTTCTGGAAAGTCAATCTGGATTTTGTCCAGCTCCACACAAAGCAGCTTCAGACATTCCTCCAGTCCATTGTCTATTGGGGCTGGCAGAGATCACACACAGATGGACCACGATAATGTAGGAGGATGAATCTGCTTATTAAGATGCATTCTTATAAAGGAGAGATTACGGACCAACCTTGCTTCCATTCTGGGTCAAAGTCGCCCCAGGCTGGATCTCTCAGCGAGGATTCACCAATAATGTACAAAGAAATTCAGATTATTAAAATCTGGAATCCATTCGTGATTAGAGTCAGACTGATGTGTCTATGTCTGTCCTACATAAAATTCCTCGGGTTGAGATACTGATCCATAACCACAGTCTGCAAAATAACAAGGGGAAGGAATGATAACAACCTGTGGATGTTCAGGCTGAGTTGAACGTTTCAGTGACATGGAGATAATTGTTTGCCTGACCCCACCATTCTTCTTATGTATTTTTCTTGTGGTAACATTGGTTTGAGGAATGACTTGCTTTGAATTTTTTTAACATCTTAATTTTTGCTTTGTTTAATGCCAGTGTAGCTAGAAGTTGCATCAAAACAAAATTTTAAATAATTTTTAAAAAGGCAAGTTGGTGAACAAAACGATATAGTATTTAAAGATATCTTCCTTAAATGCTACTGGCACTTTGACTGACTCATTCCAGCTGCCCAGTGGAGTTTGGAGATACAGTGTGGAAACAGGCCCTTCAGCCCACTGCATCCAAGCCGATCATTGATCACACGTTCTCACTAGTTCTATGCCCTAAACATTAAGGGTCATTTGCAGAAGCCATTTAACTTACAAACCTGCATGTCTTTGGAATGTGGGAGGAAACTGCAGCACCCAGAGAAAACCCACAGAAAACACACAGAGAAAACCCACAACGTACAAACTCCACATAGACAGCACCCGGGTTCAGGATTGAACCTGGGTCTATGGCGCTGTGAGGCAGCAGCTCTACCCGCTGCGCCACTGTGCCACTGTACTCTTGCTATCTAACAAAGATAACTAGTATATAGCATCCTATTTGTAACCCAAAACCAAAGCTACACAAAAACGATATCTTAGAACGTAGGCAATAAAACACTAGGGTGGAAATCCTGGATTATAATAAAGGATTCTCATAGCTGTGTAATATAACCTTACAGCTCATCAATCCTCCTTCACTTCATTTTTATGTGACAATATTACATTTGACTTAAGCTAGGAAATCCCTTACTGAGAGTTTACCTTATTTTTCACTTTATTTAATGCTTTTTATTGAATTCCTCTGCTCATTAAGTTTGGGGGATATTAATCTTGCAAATGAAACTCTTTGCAGTTTTGGATAATTTTTGGCAAGGTTACCGAGCCACAGACAGGTGGGCAATTGTTAATTCCCTCAGAGCTATTGGGAAATAGCAAGGCAGCCTGCTTCTCTCCTTGTTGCCCTTAATGTTCTTCAGCTACAAATATTTATTAGGTTCATTTTAAATCATGCAACTGTTTCTGTCTCAATAACACTCCGCGAAGCAGTATTTTATTCAAATTTTCTCCCAACATCTCTCGTTACCCCTGGTGACAATTTTTAATTGATGATCTTGGGTGATGGATGCCAGTGGTGATGGTATGGACTTGGTCGGCCAAAGGGCCTGTTTCCACTCTGTATCTCTAAACTCTAAATGGAGGACTATGTCCTTCCGTCTCACCATTCGGGCAGCACAGTGGCACACATGGTAGAGCTGCTGCCTCACAGTGCCAGAGACCCAGGATCGATCCTGAACTCGGGTTCTGCCTGTGTGGAGTTTGCACATTCTTCCCGTGACCACATGGGTTTTCTCCAGGTGCTCCGGTTTTCTCCCACATCCCAAAGACCTGCAGGTCTAAGTTAAGTGGCCTCTATAAATTTCTCCTAGTGTGTCGGGAGCGGATGAGAAATCGGGATAACAGAGAACTGGTGTTAGCAGCTGATTGATGGTCAGCATGAGGTTAATTGGCTTCAGTAAAGATTATAATCTGTCCCTAGTGTGTAAGATAGTACTCGTGTGTACGGGGATCGCTGGTCGACTTGGTGCGCTGAAGGTCTGTTCCGCATTGTATGTCTAAACTAAACTAAACTACACTATGTCATCTGATTCTCGATTCCCCTCCTCTGGACAAAGGACTCGTGCATGTACCTGATCTATTCCTCTCAAGATTTTGTGCACCTGTATAAGATTGCCCCTCATCCTCCTGCGCTCCAAGGAAGAAGGTCTTAGTCTGCTCAACTGCTCCTTATAGCTCAGGACCTAGAGTCCTGGCAACATCCTAGTAAAGGCTTCTCTGCAGCCTTTCCAGCTCGACACCATCTTTCCTATAACATGGTGACCACAACAGGGTTTTAGAGTTGGCTAATTTGGCAAAATAGAGTTGGCTGTATTGCTCTGCACAACACTGGGCCTGTACAGATTGCACAGATTGTAAAGTTGTTGCCCAAGGATTCCAACAACCAACTAGATTTGTCCAGAATTGAGCCCTCGGTCCAATGGCTGAGCAGTCTGACAATTGAACGTGATATCCTGAGAAATCTTGAACATAATCAATCTATCCATTCTTATTCCCAAGCGATAGGTTGGTCTTTACCAATGCAAGGACAAATTGATTAGAGTGATGGGGGCATGAAGGTGCAAGGGTGGAGACGAGGGATTGGAGAATAAGCCAGGACCATATACCTACCTGCAGCCTTGGGGAAAATGGGTAGAGTGGTCTGCCGGTGATACCGCATAAGTTTATATTTAGTTATTTGCAAAATAAAACTAAGAATAGAGAGGATTCCATGAAACTATATGTTATTGAAATATTTACCACATATTAGGCGTGAATAGATGTTGGAAGGAAATGCGGATGCTGATTTACACCGAAGGTGGGCACAAAATACTGGAGGAACTCAGCGGGTCAGGCAGCATCACTGGAGAAAAAGGAATAGATGACATTTCGGATCGAGACCCTTCTTCAGACTGAGAGCTCTCAGTCACCTATTCCTTTTCTCCAGAGATGCTGCCTGACCGGCTAGGCATGAAAAGATGTGTTCAATATGCTTTCCAACTGTATTAACAGCTAGCTTGTGGATTCTCATCCATTCAGGTCCGTCAGTGCTGCATAAAAGCAGATGGATATTATTAAGATCTGGGTCTACGAACTTCAAGAGGTTAAAAGTTAATGGAAGGAAAATGATTTGCCTGTGAGTGCATTGACCTCTGCAGCCACTGGGAGTTCTACGTATTCACTGTCAGACTGAGTATCGGAAAAGACTTGCTAAGCCACCACACAGGGAGGCTTAGTCCAGAATCAGTGAGATTGTGTGTGTGTTTGCGGCAGCGAATGGATGAAGAAGATCAATACTCTTGGGATATCTCAGCATTCCTCACATACATATAATTAGGGATGGCATCTTGGTGCAGTGGTAGAGTTGCTGCCTTACAGCACCAGGGATCCGGGTTCGATCCTGACTACTGGTGCTGTCTGTATGGTGTTTGTACATTCTCCCCGTGACCTGCATGGATTTTCTCTGGCTGCTCCAGTTTCCTCCACCACTCCAAAGACGTACAGGTTTGTAGGCTAATTGACTTTGGTAAAATTGTAAATTGCCCCTAGTGTATGTAGGATAGATCTAGTGTGCGGGAATCGCTGGTCAGCCTGGACTCGGTGAACTGAAGGGCCTGTTTCCACGCTGTATCTCTAAACAACATTAAAACTATAATCAGTTACTATTTCAAGTGCTGTCACCATCGTACTGTGGGCAAACATTGCAGGCATTTGACAAACTCTAGCAACTCTCTATAAGCAATGAATTAAAATGGATCAATGAATCTGCTTTGGACAGTTGAGGTGGCGGCAATAATGTTGGCCAGAGGATCGAACAACTACTTCAACTGGTGGTAAACAGACCATAAGCCATCTTCAGATGAAAGAAAGACCTTAATCATATAACGAAGGAGGCCAATGATCAGTTTGGAACATGCAGTGAGAAGCCAAAAGAAAAACAGGGGTGTTGATGGGTTTTCATTCATCACAACCCAACAATTTAAGGAAACAGGAAACAACGTGATCAGATTACGTATTCCATTCCCATTCTTCTGGGGCCATGTTGAGACTGGGCACCGCCTTTGGGTAGAGCATAACATTGAAATCTATGCCAGTGCTTTGTGTAGCTGTCCCCTCAGATCCAAACCCACACCCTTGCCACCTACTCCCACATATTATTTTCCTTTGTGCTTATTCAGATTCCATCTAAAAGACTCAATCAACGCCACCCTGAAAGTAATGAGTTCTTGATGAAAATCATTTCTGAAATAAAAATAGCTTCTCATTCTTTTGCCTGAATTTTTTTCCCATCAGGGGTGGAGGAAAGATTTAATAAGAACCTGAAGGATAACTTTTTTTACATAACGGGTGGTGGGTGTCTGGAACGCGCTGCCAGAGGAGGTAGTTGGGGCAAGTACTATCGCACCATTTAAGAAGTATTTAGACAGGTGTATGGATGGGATAGGTGTGGAGGGATATGAGCCAAACACAGGCAGGATTTACAAGGATGTTTCAAGGGCTTGAGTTATCAGGAGAGGGTAAGACTAAGTCCAGGCATGGACTTTATTCCTTGGAGCGCAGGAGAATGAACGGTGATCTATTCGAGGTGTACAAAAGTATGATGGAAATAGATCGGGTAGAAACATAGAAAATAAGTGCAGGAGGAGGCCATTCGACCCTTCGAGCCAGCACCGCCATTCATTGCGATCATGGCTGATCGTCCCCAATCAATAACCCATGCCTGCCTTCTCCCCATATCCCTTGATTCCACTAGCCCCTAGAGCTAGTGGACATCGTGGAGAGACTCGTGGACATTTTTCAACATGTTGAAAAAACGTCCCGATTTACCTGATGCCCCGAGTACCTCCGGCTGGCATTACGAGCCGCTACGAAATATCTACGGACTCGCTACGGCCTCCTACGGACTAACTACGGACATTCTCCGAGTTTGAATCAAGGGGAAAACTCGGGAGAATTCGTGAGGAGCTCGAGAAAGTGGGACGGGCCTTAAGGCAGTCACTGAATATGTGTTTGGTCTTCCCAGTGTAGTGGAGATCACATCACAAACAATGCACGCACCAAACAAAACTGAAAGTTGCCCAAATAAATCACAATTTCATGTAGTGAGAGTATTTGGCAGCCTTGGTGCTGTGAAGGTAGGAGGAATAAAAAAGTGTTGTATCTCCTCTGGTAAACAATGCATTAATAACAGATAATTGATTTTGCTTAATTAGGTGGATTAAGGGATAAAAGGTGGGAGATAAAAGATCACTTCCCTAATCCTCTTCCAAATTGTGTCGTGGGATGTTTTGCAATCCATGGGGAAGAAGGAAGGCTTCAGTTTATTTTAAAAGGAAGAAAAGCAGATAAAAGGCCAATGTAAAGTGAGGATTTCCTGGGTGAAATGTGCCTTTGACCAAGTTATTTGGAGAGTTTGGATGCTATTGTGTACAAATTGTTCTTTTAAGACATTCTTCTTCTTATTTCCTCAGGTGAAGCGGCATCAGATAAAACTACTGACTCACTCCAAAACGACCGTAGACTATAGTCCGATGGCTGTACACATCCCGTCAAAGAACAGACATGAAAAGAAGATGGGATTTGTACAGCTGTAAATGGTTCTTAATTGCATCAGGGATAGTCAGCAGGTGTACATTTGTGGCTGTCTTGTGCGTAAGGAGAATGTCGAAATATGCCAACATTTTCGTACAACAGCATCTCTTGTGAAAAGACACAAAGTGCTGGAGTAACTCAACGGATCAGGCAGCAGCATCCCTGAAGAATGTGGATAGGTGAAGTTTCTGGTCGGGACCTTTCTTGAGACTGATCTGTCAGTCCATCAGACTTATTTCTCATGGATTTATTCTGACTAAAGAACAAGAAGAAGGGCCACAATGCTCAATATGGGAGCCTCTGCTGGATGTATAACCTGAAGCAGGAATCAGTTCTAGTGTACACACCATTGACTCAAAGGAGTCGATGCAGTTTGAGTCCCAAAGCAGACAGCATAAGACAGAGTCTAAGTCTCGTTGTTGGGCCTAAAGAGTCATAGAGTCATACAACGTTGAAACAGGTCCTTCGGCCCAACTCGCCCACACAGACCAACATGCTCCATCTACACTAGTCCCATCAGCCTGCATTTAGGCCATATCCCTCTAAACCTATCCACGTGCCTGTCTAAAGGTTTCTTAAACATTGTGATATATAATACCTGCCATAACTACCTCCTCCAGCAGCTCGTTTGAATAAGTAAAATATTGAATAAGTACAGGGAAGGAAGGGTGAGAGGGACTAAATTGTTATTCAGGAGAGCTAGCATAAACACAATGGACCTTCTACGCAATGATGTCCCCACACTTTATTAGAGTCATAAAGTCATAAGTCATGCAGTGTGGAAACAGGCCCTTCGGCCCAACTTGCCCACACCGACCAACATGCCCCATCCACACTAGTCCCACCTGCCTGCTTGGCCCATATCCCTCTAAACCTATCCTATCCATGTAACTGTCTACATGTTTCTTAAATGTTGTGATAGTCCCTGCCTCAACTATCTTCTTCAGCAGTTCGTTTCATACATCCACCACCTTTGTGTAAAAAAAGTTGCCCTTCCTATTAAATCTTTCCCCCCCATCACCTTAAACCTCTGGCTTTTGATTCTCCTACTCTGGGCAAGAGATTCTGCGTTTACCTGATCTATTCCTCTCGTGATTTTGTACACTTTACAACATTGGTGTTTCACTCCAACCCAACATGGCTGCCTTCAAAATGGAGCACACTGTCCAATCAGAATTATCAGCAGCAATCACTATTGGCCTTATCATGTCGGACACCGTTCCAGGTATTTGTATGGATGACTATCCACTGTCTTCGCTTGGAGATAGATCAATAGTTCAATAGTCCTTTATTTGTCACATATGCAACTGCACAGTGAGATGCTTTTTGCATATTTACACATGCAGGCGCCACCATATTTTGGCACCATTTCCAAAGTCCAAAGTCCGGTCATCCCACTTGCTCGATTTACTGAAGCAGTTCCTGTGAACTGACATCCCTCTCCTCGCCCAGCCATCCTGGTGTCCCGGGGGCGCCTCCTGCATCCGACCTTGAAGGTGCTGGTTCACCCTGCTACCAGCTCACTCCTCGCATCCGATGTCTCCGGCAGCTCTCTCATTGAACCACGGCACGCGGAGCCTTCGAGCGGGTTCCTGGTCCCCAGTATCTGCAGGAGATGCCATAAAAGCTCATTTCAACATATTTGGGGTGAACTCATGTATGCGTTCAGAGTTGACAGAAAAATTATCTTGTAAGTTAAAGGATGCTTGAGTTCTCCAACAGCAGAATCCCCACTGTCTCAGGCAACCTACTAATATGGTGATACAAGGAACTGCAGATGCTGGTTTACAAAAAAGACGCTGGAGTAACAGTGGGCCTGGCAGCATCTCTGGAGAACACATGGATGGGTGACGTCTTGGGTCAGGGCCCTTCTGCAGACTGATAGTGGTGGAGTGTGGGGTGGGTGGGGGGAGAAAGCTGCAAGAGAGGTGGGGGCAGGATAAAGCCTGGCAAGTGATAGGTGGATATAGGTGAGTTACTAATCTGGTTTGTTTAAGAAGGAACTGCAGATGCTGGAAAAATCGACGGTAGATGAAAATGCTGGAGAAACCCAGCGGGTGAGGCAGCATCTATGGAGCGAAGGAAACAGGTGACGTTTCAGGTCGAGACACTTCTTCAGACTGAAGAATGGTCTCAATCTGAAACGACACCAATTCCTTCGCTCCACAGATCTCTAGGTTTCTCTAGCATTTTCATCTACCTACTAATAGTTGGTAATTTTGCGTCTATTTATTGAGCAGCAAATTCAGACAATAAAAGTTCACATCTGTTCAAGAACGTTTAAATGTGAAAGGAGGGTAGGGTCAATGGAAGTCATTATGACACTGACGCAATGCAACTGGCTCACCAATGTTCTGCAGAGAAGAAAAGTATCTGTCCTTATCTGACCGGGACAAACATATTTCATAATACATGTCATCCATCGAGAGTCAAGATTCAAGGGTGTTTTATTGTCATATGTCCCAAAACGGAACAATTAAATTCTTAACTTTTGCAATGCAACAGGTATGTAAACATAGTATTCAACAGATACCATAATAAACAACAAAAAGAAGCTCAATAAATTAAAAAAATATATAGTGCAAAAACAAATACAAAGACCAAAGTCCCGAGTACAATCAAAGCAATTCATAGTTCAGAGTTTAGTTGGAGTTCGTAGTATTCAGTCGCCTGATGTCTGTAGGGAAGATGCTGTTCCTGAACGTGGATGTTAAGGCTCCTTTACCACATTCCCAATGGCAGGAGTGAAATGAGAGTGTGGCCCGGGTGGTGTGGGTCCTTGATGATGCCGGCTGTTTTTTTGAGGCAGCAACTCTTTGATGGTGGGGAGATCAATACTCATGATTGATTGGGCAATGTTCACCATTTTCTGCAATCTCCTTCACTCCTGGGTGTTCAAGCAACCAAACTGGACCGTGATGCAACCAATCTTTAAACTTTACTTCAGGCTTTAGAGATACAGCGTGGAAACAGGCCCTTCGGCCCACCGAGTCAGCGATCACCCCGTACACTTGCACTATTCTACACAAAATAGGGACAACTTACAATTTACAGAAGCCAATAAACCTACATACCTGTATGTCTTTGGAGTGTGGGAGGAAACTGGACGCCCAGGATAAGCCCACTGGGTCACGGGGAGTAGGAACAAACTCCGTACAGATAGCACCCGTAGTCAGGATTGAACCTGGGTCTCTGGCGCAGTAAAGCAGCAAATCTACCACTGCACAGCTTTGCCACCCTATCATTCAATCATATCCACACAACACACCCCTTCCCGTGGAACTATCCTGTATCCACAAACAATGCAACATCTACCCTTTCACCCCTTTCCTTCCCATCATCCAAGCAGTTCTTTCAGGTGTCACGGTTTAAGTTTAAGACAGGCTTCAAGGAAAAGCTTGGGAGCTACATAAGTCTTACATCAGTGGTGGGTAAGTCACAAAGACAATTTACAAGACAAGGAATAATCAACATAGTTATGCGATTGGAAAATTGTACCTCACTGATTTGATTGAGTGTTTTGAAGAATGATCAAGAAGATTGATGAGGCCAGTTAGTGCAGTAGATGTTGTCTATGTGGATTTGAGTAAGGGCTTTGACAAAGTACACCATGGTAGGTAGGTTTGGAAGGTTACATGGGTTGCAGGGAAAGCCTACACGATCTCTTGGTTGCCAAACCTTTTAACTTCCCTTCCCATGCCCATACTGACATTTCTGTCCTGGGCCTCCTCCTCTGTGAGTGAAGCCACACGCAAATTGAATGTATCGCATGTCATATTTCACTCGGGCAACTTACAACCCAGTGGTATGAATATTGATTTCAAGTAACCCTTGCATTCCCTCCCTCTTTGTCCCTCCCCCACCCTAGTTTCACTGTTCATATCCCTTCGCTATCACCTCTTCCACGAACAACAATGCACCATTGTGGGCTCTTTGGTCATCAGTGCCGGGGTCTCGACCTGAAACGTCACCTATTCCTTCGCTCCATAGATGCTGCCTCACCCGCTGAGTTTCTCCAGCATTTTTGTCTACCTTCGATTTTTCCAGCATCCGCAGTTCTTTCTTAAACATAAGTGCCGGGCTCTGATTTGTTCTGTAACTTTTCATACCTCTAGTTTCCCTTTCCTCTGACTCTCAGTCTGAAGAAGGTTCTTGATCCAAAACAGCATCTATTCCTTTTCTCCAGAGATGCTGCCTGACCCGCTGGGTTACTCCAGCATTTTGTGTCCATCTTCGGTGTAAACCAGCATCTGCATTTCCTTCCTACACAATTGAATACAAAATTGTTTTGAAGGGAGGAAACAGAGGGTGGTGGTAGAGGGCTTTGTTTTAGCCTGGAGGCCTGAAACAAGTGGTGTACCACAGGGATCGGTGCTGGATCTATTGTTGTTTGATATTTATATTAATGGTTTGAATTTAAACGTGGGTGGCGTAGTTAGTAATTTTGCAAATTATACTAAAATTAGTGGTATAGAGGATAGTGAAGAAAGTCATCTGCAATTACAACAGGATCTTCATCAACTGGGCCATTGGATTGAGCAATGGCAGATGGAGTTTAATTGAGATGAACGTGAGGTGTTAAAGTTTGGTTTGATGAACCAGGACAGGCCTTACACAAGGGCCTGGGGAATGAGACTTTGGGATGTAGGTACATTGTTCCATAATGGAGAGGGTGGTGACAAAGGCATTTGGCACGCTTGCCTTCATCGGTCAGGGTATTGAGTACAGGAATTGGAACATCATGTCACAGGTGTACAAGAGACTGGGTCACATTGGGCCACATATAAGGCCACATTTGGAATATGTTGTACAATTCCAGATGCCCTGCTGTAGAAAGGTTGTCATTAAACTGGAAAAGGTGCAAAAAGGATTTGCGAGAATGTTATCAGGTCTCGAAAGTATGAGAGGTCAGGAGAGGCTGAATAGGTTGGGTACTTTTTTCCTGGAGTGTAGAAGGCTGAGGGATGACCTTCTAGTTTATAAAATCATAAGGGACACAGACATTACTTGTCTCTATACCTCCTCCCTCGACTCTGTCCAGGGATCCCGACATTCCTTTCAAGTTCGGAAGATGTTCACTTGCACCTCCTCCAGCCTCTTCTACTGTGTCCATTGTTCAAGAAGTGGACTCTTATACATCGGCGAGACCAAACGCAGACTGGGCGATCGTTTCGCTCAACACCTTTGTTCAAACTGCCTGTATTCCTCTCACAACCCAATGGTATTAATATTAATATTGATCTCTCTAATTTCATGTAACCCCTGCATTCCCTCTCTCTCCATCCCTCCCCCACCCGTCACTCCAGCTTCTCATTCCCACCTAGTAAACAGCTAACAATGACCTGTTTTGTTTATCATCGTTACTTTTTTGCATATCTTTCATACATTTGTTCTACTGTATATCTCTTTACATCACCGTCTATATCGCTTATATCCCTTTCCCATTACTCCCAGTCTGAAGAAGGGTCTCAACCCGAAACATCACCCATTCCTCCTCTCCATAGCTGCTGCTGCTAAGGTACTCTGGCATTTTGTGCCTATCTACAGAAATGGTGAATATCCATCATTTTTCCCCAAGGGCCGGTGAGTCAAAAAACTAGAGGGCATTGGTCTAAGTTGAGAGGAGAAAGATTTAAAAGGGACCTGAGGGGAAACATTTTCACGTAGAGGGTGGTGTGCATTCAATCTGTTTAGCTTCTTCCCAACCATTTGCCAAAAAGACATAATGGACCTATAAATGTGTTTTGGCTGTGTTTGAAATGTGAACAAAAAAGTCAGATGTGGAAAAATATTGTAATTTTCTCCATTTTTTAAAAGAAAATTTAGAGGCAAATAATTTATCACCAGTAGAAGTATATTCAATTTTCTTTACAGCAATCTGCAAAGTCCAGAGACGTGTTGGATAAAGGAGTCATTTAAAAACTCTCTCTTTGCATAATCATTAATTCACATGTACTGCATGATTCCTGGATAAGTTCAGTAACAAAAGCAAATATTTTATACCAAAATTGTTAAAATATTTATTCAAAGAATCTCATGTAGTTTCCTAACATCTCTCTTAGTGTCAATGATCTCATAAGTATTTACATTGTCATTTTTATCTTTGCATGGATTTACACTGTAGCCATGTTATCTCTGCCTAGTTAAAATATTACTGAGAGTCAAGTGAACTCATTTACTGTGACAGAAATTCAGAACTGGCAGCTGTTCGAAACTTGTTAAATTTAAAGTTCACGGAGTACGGATAAATATTGTCTTTAATCCATGCTGTTAAAATACTTCCACGTGGAATAGAACCATATGTAAGGACCATACGAAAGGCATCCAAGAGACATTCTTGGCTCATTTTCTATGCTACATCCTAAGGATTTAGTCGGCACGCTGGGGGAAGACCTCCGCTTGCTGTTATTTTTTAGTGAACTGATCAATGTCGGGGGTCTCGGATTCGACTGGGATCAGAG
The DNA here is from genome assembly GCF_010909765.2 of Amblyraja radiata. Classification (NCBI taxonomy): domain Eukaryota; kingdom Metazoa; phylum Chordata; class Chondrichthyes; order Rajiformes; family Rajidae; genus Amblyraja; species Amblyraja radiata. Next base: position 28,501,248 of record NC_045975.1, on the reverse strand, counting down.
AGATCCTCTACTTTATATAAGTACGCTGTTGACAACAGTGTTCCTGCATGTCTGCTAAAGATAGTTCAACATTAAACTGACTTCAGCTCTGAACTTCTTGCACAACAGTCAGGACTGTACTATAATAGAGACCAGAGAACTTGTTAACTGCCAAGAAGGGAAGGTGCTGGCCAATTTTTTTTCTTCAAATTTCCAACTTCCTCCCTTCATCTTCACTCAAAGGCATTGACCTCTGTGAACCTTCAAAGCAATTATGCGGGGATAGAGTTGTTGTGTATCACCCCTGATGCCACAGCTGATGATCAAAGCATTAGATCTAAGCTTTACCTGGCACCCATGGTGTAGATGCTCTCTCATGCTTTCCTCAACTGGCCTTTCCTTACCCACCTTCATGCCCAACAGCTCAGGGGAGCCAGAGGGGGACCCTGTCAGAAGATGTCCTCCAGTGTCGGTAGGCGATTTCATTGCAAAAATATGTTGAATGGTTCAATGGTTTTTTATTGTTACATGTGAAATTATTTTCTTACAAACAGTCCAGTGGGGTATTGCTGTACATCCTGATTAGCAAATAATGTGCAGAAATAGTCCACTGAGCCCGCATGCAAGAGGCGCCAGGTTTTGCCACCATTTTCAACATGAACCTGGCCCTTCACAATTATCACAAGTAATTAGATTAGATTGGATTAATTTAGTTTATTTTCATATATACCAGGGTGCAGTGATACTCCTTGTTCACACGAAGCTTGCAGCATAAACAGTACATACACTAATGATAAATGTTACAGTTAATATGACAACGAGTGCAAGACAACAGAATGGTTTAGTTTAGTTTATTGTAATTTCCGTGGTACAGTGAAAAGCTTTTTTGCTGCGTGCTATCCTGTCAGCGAACATTCTCTCCATGATTACAATCGAGCCATCCACATTGTACAGATACAGGATAATGGGATTAACATTTAGTGCAAGATAAAGTCTGATTAGGGACAGTCCGAGGGTCTCCAATGAGGTAGATGCTCTCTAGTTGTTCACAGGTTGGTTCAGTTGCCTGATAGCAGCTGGGAAGAAACTGTCCCTGAATCTGGAGGTGTGCTTTTTCACACTTCTGTGCCTCTTGCCTGAGGAGAGAGAGGAGAAGAGGTAGTGACTAGGGTGAGACTGGAGACTCTTCTCACCTTTCCCATCAGGCAAGAGGTTCAACCTATTCAGCCTTCCTGATGCAACCCACCGTGAAGATGGACAGAATGGAAGGAAGTGATGAGTCGGTGATGGACTTGGCTGTTGTCTACACTCTCGGCAGGTTCAGGTCAGGGGCAGAGCAGTGGCAATACCAGGGTGAGATGCATTGAATACTTTCCATTGAGCATCTGTAGAGATTTGAAAGAATCCTTGTGGACATGCCTAAGAAAGTAAACATACTGATGCATTTTCTCTGTCATTGCATCAATGTGAAGGGACCAGGTTAGGTTTAGACTTTAGACTTTAGAGATACGGCACGGAAGCAGGGCCTTTGGCCCACCGAGTCCATATCGGCCAGCGATCACCCTGTACACTCACAGTATCCTACGCAATAGAAACAATGTACAATTTTTACCAATTAATCTACAAACCTGTATGTCTTTGGAGAGTGGGAGGAAACTGGAGCATGTGGGGAAAACCCACGTGCTCACAGGGAGAATGTACAAACCCAACACAGACAACACCTGAGGTCAGGATCGAACAAGGTCTCTGGTGCTGTGGGGCAGCAGCTCTATCAAGGTGCACCTCTCTGCCGCTCAGGCACAGGTATAAGCCACAACAAAGTGTCCACCATGCTGCTTAGCTTACTTCATGCTCCCTGTCCTTCAATAACAATCTCCCTGGGGAGCAAAGACTCACCGACTGGCAACTTTGTCCTGAGCCTGCACAACATCAAACACGAATGATCTCAGGAATGAGTAGGTTAACCTATGATGGGCATTTGTCGGCACTGGACCTGTACTCGTTGGAGTTTAGAAGAATGAGTGGGGACCTCATTGCAACATACAGAATAGTGAAAGGCTTGGATGGAGTGGATGTGGAGAGGATGTTTCCACTAGTGGGAGAGTCCAGGAGTAGAGGTCATAGCCTCAGAATTAAAGGATGTTCTCTTAGGAAGGAGATGAGGAGAAATTTCTTCAGTCAGAGGGGTGGTGAATCTGTGGAATCCTTTGTCACAGAAGGCTGTGAAGGCAAAGTCAGTGGATATTTTTAAGGCAGAGATAGATAGAATCTTGATTAGTACGGGTGTCAGAGGGAGAATGGGGTTAGGAGGGAGAGATAGATCAGCCATGATTGAATGGTGAAGTAGACTTGATGGCCTAATTCTACTCCTATTCCTTATGAATGAGATGAATGGGAAGAGACATTCATCTACAGAATGATAAGAAGACCTTTATAATTCATTTAACTTACTTTAAATGTGTTTTTTGATTGATTTGCTTTAATTTTGTTGACATTTTTTCAATTTCTAACACTATTTTCTTTTTTAAATACTCGGCAAGTCTTTTTGGAACGTTTGTATGGTCCAAAGGTTAATGTCTGGATGTCCCAGGATAGCAAGGCGTCAGTTCTATTAGATATTTCTGCTCGTATTTGACTATGCCAATCAATAGTTACCCGATTCAGTAAGTCAACGGGAGCATTTACAGTTTACAGATTTAATTCTATTCCCATACTGATCTGTTCCCTTCCCATTCCCATACTGGCCTGCCCTTCCCATTCCCATACTGACCTCCCCTTCCCATTCCCATACTGACCTTTCTGTCCAGTGCCTCCTCCATTGCCAGACTTAGGCCACACGTAAATTGGAGAATCTGCACCTCATAATTCGCTTGGGCAACTAACAACCCAGCAAAACCAACATTGAATTCTTTAATTTTAGATAATTCATACAAATACTTCTCCCTCACCACTCCGTCTTCCTCCACTAAAAGCCGGTAACCAGTTCCACATTTCATAACGATGTATCCCTCTTGGGATCACGCTATCCCTAGCCAAGAATCGGCCAGTCAGGGAACCACCCCGCCTGATGTCATCTGTCGCTGGTCCTGATTTGCCCTGGTCTTTTCTTCCTTCCTGAATCTCCCACCTACAGTCAGTGTAACAAACGGTCCTGTCCCAAACCCTCACCTGTCCATTTTCTCCAGAGATGCTGCCTGACTCGCCGAGTTCCTCCAGCATCTTTGCCTAATCTTGAAGTGAACCCAGAGGAATGGGAATGGAAGAGGATTTACAGGGAATCCAAAGAAAATGCCTTCAAAAGATCAGACACAGGCCATGCATTTCAGGCAATACATTCCACGGAGCTTGAGCACCTTCTGTTCTATACAGCGTTGCACTATTTGTGATAAGGTAGTCATAAAACATAGAATATAGAATAGAGAACAGTACAGCACGAAACAGGGCCTTTGGCCTACAATGTTATTGAATATAACACCAAGATAATCTCTGACTGCATGTGATCTATATCCTTCTGATCCCTGTACATCCATGTGCCTATCCAAAAGCCTCTTAAATGTCATTATTGCATCGGCCTCCACCACCATCTCTGGCAGCGTATTACAGGCACCCTGTGCAAAAACCTGCCGGCAAACTTCTTCTTTAAACTTTGTTCCTCTCACCTTAAAGCTATGCCTTCTAGTCTTTGACATTGTCTGAATGTCTACCCTACCTATACCTCTCATTATTATATAGCCTTGTATCAGGTCTCCCTCTCAGCCTCTGATGCTCCAGTGAGAACAATGCAAATTTGGAATAATCCTTGCTGCTTTGGAGTCAGAACTACTTGCAGCAGTTCATCAGCACAAACCAGATTCGTTTTGGCCATGAGGCAGTACTGACTAAATGTAGCCTTGCAATGAGGATTCAGGAAGTGCATTAGTGGTGGACTGAATCACAGACCTTTTCTAAATTGCCCCGAGTGTGTAGGGAATGGATGTGAATGTGGGATAACATAGAACAAGTGTGAACTGGTGATCGATGGTCAGTGTGGACTCAGTGGGTCGTTCCATGTTGTATCTCTGACATAACACAAAGTGCTGAAGAAGGGTTACGACCTGAAACGTTGCCTGTCCATTCCTCCACAGATGCTCCCTGATCTGCTGAGTTCCTCCAGCACTTTGTGTTTTGACCAAGATTCCAGCATCTGCAGTTTCTTGTGTCTCCAGTGAGCGAATAATGCTTCTCCTCCTCACACCCTCTTCAACTCTTCCAACCACACTAAGCAAATGCTGCACCAATCTCTTGCAGCCTCACAGGACAAATCGAGCTACGCCAGCCATTCCTCAATGTGCAGCAACCTTGCCTGACAACTGGGCCTCAGGAGGGGGACCTTGAGGACAACCCCACACCACCCTAACAGTCTTGAGAAAGCTCACTGCTGTTGAAGGCCATTGAACTACTTTTTAAAAGTTCTGATCATTAGTGACATTTAAAACTGTTCCAAAAGATTAAAACAACTGAAAAAATACACAAGATAATACATTAGACACAATAAAACAATACATAATGCATTGGGCAACACATTAGAGCAGTGGTAAAGCTGCTGCCTTACAACGCCAGAGACCCAGGATCGATCCTAACTTTGGGTACGTTCAAAGACGTACAGGTTTTGTAGGTTAATTGACTTCTGTAAATAGCCCCTAGTGTGTTGGATAGAACTAGTGCAAATGGATGATCACTGGTTGGCACAGGCTCAGTGGGCCGAGAGCCTGTTTCCACACTGCGCCTCTAAATGAAGTTACCTCATCTATTCCTCAAAGTGGTGCAAGCCTTGACTGACAAGTGGGCCTCAGGTAGTGGGCCTTGCCTCTGTTATAAGACTCTGGTGACTACATTTATACCTCACGTTGCCTCAGCAAGGCCACCAGCATAATCAAGGACAAGTCACACCCTGGCCACCAAAGATCCTCAGGCAAGAGGTGCAGAAGTGTGAAAACACACATGTCCAGATTTCTTCCCATCTGTTATCAGCTACTGAACCATCCTATCACCAACTAGCGAGCAGTCCTGAGCTGCTATCTATCTCATTAGAGATCATTGGACTATCTTTGATCAGACTTTACTGGACTTTATCTTGCACTCAACGTTATCCACTGACTGGTTAGCACGCACCAAAATCTTTTCATTGTACATTGGTACACATGACAATAAATTGAACAAAACTTAACTAAACTAAGCTAAACTAAACTAAAACAAAAACATTTACCCAATATAAATTAGTTAGAAATATTAAAATTAAACAGATATTAAAAAAAGACCCAAACAAACGACTAGGATCATGGCTGGCATCAAGCTGAGGGTGTGAGGGGCCAGATAAATTAGCACGATTAAACCCATTCTTGGAATCTCTGCCTATTAGCATTGTGCAGGCCAGTATGTTCCTGACCGCCAGCCTGTGATTTGTAATACAGGAGTTGGGGACAATCTGATGTGCACAGTGGTACTGCCCAGCAGTTCTCTATGGGGTTCAGTACAATCCAGGCCAAGAAGATACTAGTTATTGGCATTATTTTTTCACAGATCTACAACCTTGAACAAAACTGTACAGCAAAGAAGCTTACGAGCATATTTGAGGAGATATTAGTCACTACATGAATATTTTGTCCCATATCCAGAACACAGTGCATTTGAACAGCTTGCTATTCAGTTGCTCTGTGAGCTCATGTATTCAGCTTGATGGTTTGCTGTATCAGGACGGTGAGCTTTGGCACTAGAGGTTGTCGATCTCCTTCAACATTTTTCTGTGATTATTCCCAGGGGCTGGTACGAAATATGTGGATTCTCCATGTACACGTTTTGTTTATGATCAAACCCCTGCAATACTTTCCAGAACAAGGAACTGCAGATGCTGGTTTATACAAAAGGACACAAAGTCAGGCAGCATCTCTGGAGTATGAAGAAGGGTCTTGACCCGAAACATCACCCATTCCTTCTCTCCACAGATGCTGCCTGACCTGCACTCCAGAACTTTGAGTTTTGCTCAAGATTCCAGTTCTTGCTTCATAAAGTTCGATTCAACCATCCAATGTGGGGACATTTCCAACATTGGTGCCCATTAATGATTGAATTCAGTCATAACTCAACTTTTAATTCAAAACAATACTAGAAGTAGATAAACTCCCACTGATTTAATTGTAATTCATTACATGGGCTCATTGAACATAATGAAAAATAAAATGGCTGCTCTTCCTTCAGACCACCACTGAGATATGGAGCATGCTCAGAACCATAAACCCTGACCTTAAAGGAATAATGCAAGTTTTCTTACCATTGAATATATCCGATCTAGCATCGATTTAGAGATTTAGTTTAGAGATACAGCGAAGAAACAGGCCCTTTGGCACACCGAGTTCGCCGACCAGTACACTAGTTCTATCCTACAGGCTAGAGACAATTTACAGAGGTCAATTAACTACAAACTTGCACGTCTTTGGAATGTGGTGGAAACCGGAGCATCTGGAGAAAACCCACGTGGTCACAGGGAGAACGTACAAACTCTGCACAGACAGCACCCGTAGTTGGGATACAACCCGATCTTTGGGGCTGTAAGGCAACAACTCTACTGCTGCGCCACTGTGCCGCCCTACAGATGCATTAACCACTGACAGACAAAGAGTAACCAACTCCTTAAGGGCAGTCTACAGGATTCAGACACCAGGAGCTAGAATGTGATCAGAAATTTGTGCACACTGCGTTCGATGGTGCCCAGGAGAAAGGACATTAATCGTCACTTTCTGGATAATGGAATATAGTTGCAAATGTGGTGCTCCACTAACAATAAAACCAACTGGAACTTTATTGACACGGACATATATCTATTGATTCAATTTCAATATTTGGGGGTGGCACAACAGTAGAGTTGATGCCTTGCAACGCCAGAGACTCGGGTTCGATCCTGACTATGGGTGCTGTCTGTACGGAGTATGTACGTTCTCCCCATGACCTGCGTGGGTTTTCTCCAGGTGCTCTGGTTTCCTCCCACACTCCAAAGACGTACAGGTTTGTAGGTTAATTGGCTTTGGTAAAATTGTAAATTGTTCCTAGTGTGCCTAGGATACTGTCAGCGTGCAGGGATGTTTCCACACTGTATCTAGAAATTAATTTAAACTAAACTAAACTAAACATAAGATTCCCCAGGTGATGTGGACTGTCTGAGGCACCTTGCATTTATTGCATTCACAAGAATAAAGATTGACATTAGGGTTATTTTGGGAAGCATTAGTGTGGGTGAATAATGATGTTTCTTCATTTTCTGTGCTTTAATCTTGAACGGGTACAATTGTGGGTACAATTGCGGGTACAATTGTGTTTCCAATGGAAATGACTCGTCAATTTCAGCTCAAATAGTAGTCATCTCTGGAAGACCTTTTTGATATCTGCCAGGATAAAGACTGTAAATTACAAGGCAGCAAGGAGATATAACTTGGCTGCCAACTCCAAAAGTAGGAATGCAGTTAGTGAAGCTGAATGAAAGGTAAGATTTGATCACTTCAACACATCAGGGGCGGCAATTAACTAAATGCTCACTTGTCCTGATGTTTTAGTCCTTCAATATGTTTAGTACAACAGGGGTGGAGCGTAAATTGGGAGGGATTTGCACAGGTGGCATCTGTGGTGCGAAGTGGATGGTCGACTTTTTGGTTTGCGACCCCTCATCTCGATCTAGTCCAGAGGAAGTGCCTTGACCCAAAACACAGAATGTTCCTTTCCCTCCACAGGTGCCGCCTGACCAGGTGAGTTCCTCCAGCTGCTCTCCTATCTTTGCCCCGTCTGTACAGTAATGATTCAATGATACTGATCATAAAGTATTGACTGAGGTTTGATATTTGGCCCTTAAAGATCTGCAAAGACGTCTCTGCATTACCAGCATCTCCGTAACAGTATGGTAGTCTAATCTCAGCTGGAGTCCTCCCGACCGAACCTGCCACATCAGGCACTTGAATCCTGGCAACATTTTCAATTAACGGTTTAATAATATGGAAATGTATATGTTAAAGAAATGGAGGCAAAGATAATTTACTCAAAGGTAATTGGGGATAAACACAAAAAGCTGCAGTAACTCAGCGGGGCAGGCAGCACCTCTGGAGAGAAGGAATGGGTGACATTTTGTGTTGAGACCCTTCATCAGACCGGAATTGGGTTGTGTTTATATGGATCAACGTCATGCTTGCAAGTTTTGTACCATGTCAGGTTATTAGACCATAGAACAGTACAGCACATGAACAGGTCCTTCAGCCCACAATATATGTGCTGAACATGGTGCCAAGTTAAACTAATCTCCTCCGTCTGCACATGATCCACATCCCACCATTGCCTGCAGATCCAATTGCCCATCCAAAAGCTTCTTAAATACCACTCTGGTATCTGCGCCTCCACCACCTCTGGCAGCAGTTTGCAGGTACCGTCCACTCTCTGTGTAACAAACTTGCCCCGCACTTCTCCTTTCAACTTTATCCCTCCCACCTTAAAGCTGATGCTCTCTAATCTGTGACATTTTCACCCTGGGAAAAATATTCTGAATATGCTTATTTTCTTAGATCTATGCAAATTGGAGGACAGGTTGTTATCTTACATAGTGAGGAATTAATACTTTAATTTAATACTTAATTAATAGTAATAATTCCACATTTTCTTTCAAGAGAGCAGGGCATCTCATTCCGCTTTACCAGGGTCGGCTGGATGGGGAAGCGGAAAGAGGGGGGGGTGTGAGTGGGTTAGTGGTACGTTAGTGGTACAGTTAATTATATATTCAAGGAAGTAACCTACAACATTAATCAGATATAGATCTCAGGGTCAACATGCTCTTCTGGAGTGGCTTGACAAAAGATTTCCAATATTTCCTCATTAACTATCGTGATTTTAATTTTAAGAAAACATGCACATTTCTCAAGGTTGGACAAGAAGAATATGTTTTATCCTGTACTAAATATCTCATCTGTGTGGGATGAGCTGTGTAGGTCAGTCCGGTCCAAATAACGTCTAAAAATGGAGATAGACACAAAGAGCTGGAGTAACTCAGCGTCATCTCTGGAGAAAAAGGATGGGTGATGTTTCGGATTGGGACCCTTCTTCAGAATGAAAGTAGAGGGGAGGGAAGTGTAGAGGGTAAAGGCCAGAACAAAGCAGGGCTGGCAACAGATGACTGAGGAAGGGTGGAGCTTCCCTATATATCCCTTACATAAAAATGGAGAAGTGTGTTATTAAATGATCCCATATACTTTTTTTAAGTTTGGCTTATTATTGTCACATGTACCGAGGTACTGTGAAAAACTTTTGATTGTGTGCTATCCAGTCAAAGAACAGATTATACATCCCCTCCTTCATGTTAATGTGAGTGTTACCTTCATACTTTATCAATTGTCAACTCACTCACATTCATTTCCACCTTAAGCTGGTCTCTATCAAACTTACATGAACCTTTGCTTTAAACAGTCTCCCCCCCCCAAACGAAACCCCAGTGGCTTTAAATCAATAAAGTGCAATTCTCCGTACCTGCCCATAAATACGACTGTTGTTAAATGTTTTACTAGACACAAAAAGGACCTATTGTACCAGTTTTGGTGTTTACTTAGAAAAATTGGCTGAAGCGGAAATATTATGGAACATACTAATAAAGAGCTTGACTGAAACAGCTTAAGGAATGCTATTGTGTATGGATTCTTGCTTTGGCTTTCTTATTGTTTTTCTAATTCTCTCCCTCTTCTCATGAAGCTATTAAATCCTGCTGGGACTCATTTCCAGAGGCACTGTTGAACATCTTGCAGTGCATATAGTTCATTATTCTTTGCGTGCAAGCCTGCATCTCTGAGCTTGTTGTTACAGTTACCTCTGGCGTCAATCCCAGCCCGATGGCACACAGTGGAGCACCCATTTAGCCTGCTGCCTCTCCCTCTCCTTCTTCATCGGCAGTCCCTCGAGGCCAAACCCCAACCTTGATGACTGAGGAGGAAGTGACTTTGTTTCTACACTGCAGCTGCATTCATTCATCCACGCCAGCAGGCGGTTTGTTGGAGGCTAGGTGCAATATTGCAGCAAAGGAGATTGAGGTGAATGTCAAGGTGCTGCTGCTCTTCAGCCTGCATGGAGATTTGGTTCTGCTTTTGATCGATTGATTGAAACAAACCCTTCAGCCCACCGAATCCAGGCCGATCTTCGATCACCTGTTCACACTTAGTTCTATGTTATCCCACTTTCACATCCACTCCACACTAGTAACAAATAACCATATAGCCTACAAACCCAGGATAAGTTCATAAGTTCATAACCCCCATCAAGCCTACTCCACCATTCAATCATGGCTGATCTATCTTTCCCTCTCACCCCCATTCTCTTGCCTTCTCCCCATGACCCCTGACACCCTTCTGGTGCAAAGTGATCCAAGAAATACCATGACATCCAGTAGGTTTCAAGGATGGCACAGTGGCGCAACATGTAGAGCTGTTGCCTCACAGCATCAGAGTTCCCTGTTTGATCCTCATCTTGGGAGCTATCTGTCAGGAGCTTGCACATTCTCCCTGTGACCACGTGGGTTTCCTCCGAGTACTTTAATATCCTCCCACATTCCAAAGAGGTGCGGATTTGTAGGTTATTTGGCCTCTGTAAATAGCCCCTTGGGTGTAGGGAGTGGATGAGGAAGTGAAATAACATGGAACTAGTCCGAACAGGAGATTGATGGTCGGCATGGATTTGATGGGCCAAAGGGCATGTGTCCTTGCTGTATATCTAAACTAAACATCTAAACTAAATTTATCAGACTTAAAAGATCAGAGTATTTGGCCTTCCTTTCCCCCTTCGCAACAAAAGTCAGAACTTCTTTACTCCTGAGTCCCACATTAGGGAGTGCTTCACAGACTAAACTTTTTTATCTTGTCCTAAAATATACTTTTGATGCATTTGTTGAATGTATCAACCTCGGGTATAGTTGAAAGCTCCCAATTAACCTTCTTGAACCTTAGAGAGCAATCCTGTGCAGTCCATTATCATTTCCACTGCGGTTATGAATTTATTACAAAAACTTAAACCCGTCACCCAATGATTGCTGTCGTACAATAAGGGTCAGACACACACCTCTGTTAACACAGTAAATATTGGAGATACGGCCAGTAGATTATTCAAGGTGAAGTTAAAAGTGCTGTTAATATAGGATTTGGAAAAAAAACGGCAACTTTTAGGATAGGAAGCCTCACCTCTTTCAAACCAGATGATTATTCATAGGTTTTCTCAGGCTGCCTTCACAGCAACTCACTTCAGTCAGTAACTATCCCTCATCCCACATGCATTTCTATTTGCTTCTCACCTCGTTGCTTTATAAATGTTTTTTTGCATTGAATGTTCTTTTCTGCATTGCGCTCTCACTTGAATCAGCCAGTGGGGTTGTGGAACCTTTCACCAGTCTTCGTTCCGGTGAAATGTGAACACAAGGAGATGCTGCTATACAAAAAAGACACACATCGCTGGAGTAACTGGGTCAGGCCACATCTCTGGAGATCCATGTTGTCTAACAATTCATGTTCTTGGAGATCCATGTTCTCTGATGATCCATGTTCTCTAGATATCCATGTTCTCAACATATTATCTTTAGATCTATGTTATCAGGCGATCCATGTTCTCTAGAGGTCCATATTCTCTGGTGATCCATGTTCTCTGCCTGATCCGCTGAGTTACTCCAGCACTTTGTGTCTTATCTTGTTTTGATGAATGCCATTTAAGTAAAGTAAGGACATTACATCACAATAACCTTGCGCTCACAAACAGTGCAAACTAGGTACTCAAGTGCTGACTCTTTGATATGCATCAGCACTTCATCACTTACAGGGGAACGGGGAGATTTGTTTTTAAAACAGTCGTTAGCTGGTTTTATACTCCATTTTGGGTGCTAGAAGATACTGTTCACTGGCAGGCTGCATTAGCACTATAGCAATTTTGCCATATTAATAAAATTCAGTCTGAAGAAGGGTTTCGGCCCAAAACGTTGCCTATTTCCTTCGCTCCACAGATCCTGCTGCACCCGCTGAGTTTCTCCAGCTTTTTTGTGTACCTGCCAGAGTAGGTAGTTGAGGCAGGTCGTATCGCAATGTTTAAGACACATTTGGACAGGTACATGGATAGGACAGGTTTAGAGGGCTATAACCAAACGTAGGCAGGTGGGACTAGTATAGATGGGTCCTGTTGTTCGGTATGCACAAGTTGGACCGAAGGGCCTGGTTCCACACTGTACGGCTCTATGACTCTAATCAAAATCTTGAATGGACCTCTCATATGCTAAAGATAAATCCCTGTGTCGCAATCTACACCTGAGCAACCTGTGCACTTTTTCTTCTGCACTTTCTCTGCAATTGTAAGTCTACATTCTGCATTGTGTTTCTTGTTATCTCTTGCATTACATTGATATACTCATACATAGTTTTATTTTCCTGGATAGCAAACAAACAGGATTTACTACAGTACCTCCGTACACACGACAATAATACACCCAGACACTTCTCCCTGCTCCAGTTGGTGAATTGACAATTTGTGAACACTGCTTTTTCAAGAGGTCGAGATGTTTTCAGAGAGAAATGAGGATTTATCCTTACAAGGAGAGACCGGTAATGTCAAGAGTTCTTTTCCTTAGAATTGAGATGAATAAAGAGGTTTGATAGACAAAAAATATGGATCGAGACCCTTCTTCAGACTTCAGACTGAAGAAGGGTCTCGACCTGAAATGTCACCCATTCCTGCAATCCAGAGATGCTGCCTGTCCCGCTGAGTTACTCCAGCATTTTGTGTCTATCTTTGGTTTAAACCAGCATCTACATTTCCTTCCTACGACAAAAGAGGTTTGATAGATGGTTGAGAATTATTAGCTGCTCCGAATGATGAGTAAAGGGAAATAGTGCCAGTGCCTGGAGGCTCAATACCCAGTGGGTACAGGCTAAAGATAATTATTCAATGAATCAGAGAGAATAAAAGTTCTTATTAATGCAATCAATGGTTAGGACTGCCACTGCTCATTAGGGTTGTGCAAAGTGATTTAATAGAAATTGTGTAAATACGTAGGGGAAAGATTGAATAAGTACAGGGAAGGAAGGGTGAGAGGGATTAAGTTGCTAATTAGAAGAGCTAGCATACACACACTGGGCAATTGTGTCCTTCCACACTTTATTAGGGTCATAGTCATAGAGTCATACAGTGTGGAAACAGGCCCTTCGGCCCAACTTGCCCATGCCGACCAACGTGTCATCTACACTAGCCCCACCTGCCTGTATTTGGCCCATATCCCTCCAAACATGTCCTTTCCATGTACCTTCCAAATATTTCTTAAATGTTGCGATAGTACCTGCATTTACTACCTCTTCCGACAGCTCAGTCCATACACCCACCACCCTTTGTGTGAAAAAGGCACCCCTCAGGTTCCTATTAAATCTTTCACCTCTCATCTTAAACCTATGTCCCTGATTCCCCAACTCCGGGCAAGAGACCTACTCTGGGCAAGCATTAGTCTAGAGACTGATCAAACTGTACACCTACCACATGGTGTCAAAACTCACCAGGTAGGCAGGCTTGTGTTAGGGTGGGTGGGGGGAAGTGGGTGGGGAGGTGGTGATAGAGGGTGAGCAATCTCCTTATATCAGTTATGGGATTGGAGGAAAGGTGGGAGGGGACTGCTACCCTCTGCCGGTGAAGCAGTGATGGAGATGGTAACGCAAATATGATCATAATTCTTTCCAGGGACTTGAGCATTTTGCTCCTGGCTTGTCTACAGCTAATCCATCATTTCCATCTATTTAAAAAGAGAAAGTTACAGAAGTTACTTGGAGAGATAAGCAGTAATTATTGAAAGAAGCTATTATTTCAGGTCTGCAACCTATCATTAGAACAGTTCCAGACTTGAAATATTAATTCTGTTTCTCACTCCACAGATGCTGCCTGACCTAGACTTTGGACTTTAGAGATACGGCGCGGAAATAGCACCTTCGGTCCCATCAAGTCCACACAAACCAGCGATCACCCCACACACTAGCACTATCCTACACACTAGTGACAATTTATAATTTTAACAAAGCCAATTAACCTACAAATCTGTTCACCTTTAGAGTGTGGGAGTAACTTAGCAGGTCAGGCAACATCGATGGAGGACATGGATAGGCGATATTTCAGAACAGGCCCCTTCTTCAGACACTTCTTTGGTAGATTCTCTTTTTTTTTTTTGTACATTGCAGTTGGCTGGAAGTTGTTACAAGAATGGAAAACCAGAAGGATTGGATCTTATCAAGTGAGGACCTGGTGGGGACAGGGGCTGCTGAGAACAAAGGGGGACCCAGTGGGTGACTACAGTGAAAAATGAGGGACCCAGAGGGGGGGTCGCTGAGAATGAAGGGGGGAGGGGGGGGGTTGTTGATGCCAGAAACATGAAGATTCTTGCATACTGCCCAGGCAAGGGCTGCTGTATGCTTTTGCCGGGCTGTATGCAAAAGCATTTTGTTGTACCTACTGTAGGTACATGTGACAATAAAGTATCATTGAATTGAATCATTGAATCAATGAATAATCAAAAAACATTTGAATGAAGATTGCCTGTTTTATATAGTCACCTCCTGGCAAGATTACAGCTGATCTGAGACGCACTCCCAGCTGGCTGGCGGTCATATACTTGATGAATGTCTTGCTCTGTTTCCAAGCATTGACATTCGTTAACTTGTACTCAGACTTAAGGCAAATTAATGTGGGCACTTGAACATTTTTTTTATATGTCTTGTGTTCAATGTCAGCATTATGCACTCACAGATCTGATACAGCTTGTGTTAGATTTCCCATATCAGTCATCCACCGATATCTTTGTGGGAAAGATAGCTTTGGTTATACATTTGATAACAGTAGTTTACAGTCACAGAAGAGAACGGAGTACTTTACGCAATGCTGGTGGCCTTAGATAACTTCTGTAATATATCGCTTTGTTCTGAAACACAGAACGTTGGGAACTGTGCTGTTTAATTGTGTTTCATTATGTGGCGATTTGCTATTCAAACTTCACTAACGCAAGCAAAGGAATCAGTTTACTGAGACCCACAGGTCACCAAATAAACAGACACCAGTTAATTTAAACACATGAAGCAAAATCTCAGCTCTCATTTTCCCGATGTCTATGAATTTAAATAGAATATAGATATACTTATTGAACATAAATTGATGTGAAGAATGACATAAAGTGCTGGAGTAACTCAGCAGGTCAGGCAGCATCTCTGGTGAACATGGATTGGGCCCCTCTTCATAAATTCATAAGTTCTAGCAGCAGAATTAGGCCATTTGGCCCACCTTCAGACTGATTGTGATAGGTGTAAAGAATGGAGTTCAAAGAAATGTTAAATCTAAACTAGTATACATGAAGGTGAAATATGCTGAAACTTTTAAAACTCAAAGAAAACAAAAAGGTTCAACTACCATATCATTTAATCACATTGTGCCATATTTCTGTGTACAAAGCAATTGAATTTCAATATGTCATCAACTTAAAGGAACTTCAGGGACTCACTGTGAGGTCAACAATTTTCCCTTTGGGTATTTTAAACTTCTCTAGGAGGATATCTCAGGAGCTGTTTATTTTTTATTTTTTATTTTTGTTTAGAGATACAGCACGGAAACAGGCAATTCAACCCACCAAGTCCAAGCTGACCAGCGACCACCTCGTACACTAGCACTCTCCTACACACCAGGGACAATTTACAATCTTTACCAAAATAAATCAATCTACAAACCCGCACGTCTTTGGAGTGTGGGAGGAAACTAGAGCACCCGGAGAAAAAAACCCACGCAATCACATGGAGAACGTACAAACTCCGTACAGACAGCACCCGTAGTCAGGATCGAACCTGGCGCTGTAAGTCAGCAGCTCTACCGGTGCACCACTGCGGGTTCGTCTCATTGATGAAATACTTATCAGCTTTCATTTACCCTCACCTCCTAAATCTCCACCTCCTTCCCCATCAGCCCCAAGCCCCCTCCTAAATTCACTCCATTCCTTCCACCACCACAGGTTGTGACGTCTGACAACCCAAATTGGGATCCTTTGGTACACCCCACACAATCCCTCCCACACTACTGAGCAACCAACCTAGTATGGCCTACTGACATTCAATCTGCTGATGTTTCCCCAATACTAATTATGACTTCCCGGCCTGCATCCTCTGCAGGACTCCTGACTTTACTCCCATTGAACCTCCATCTGACACTCATCATTCAAGTCTCCTGCTCACTCCCCCTTTCCCCCTCCCCTTTCTGATCCCATGTTCTAACCCATTGATAATTGGCCGTTGCTAGAAGCCATTAGGTTACTTACATTAAACACATTGGGCATTTGGGTATCCTATCACTTAGTTGTAACATTATTTCAACTCACTCTCTAACATTGCATCTATAATGTTTCCCAGGTTGGGTAGAGTGAAAGAGCAAGTGTGGGTTTTGAAGGGCAATAATTATTCAACATGCAGCCAGAGGGAAATGGTTTGTCAACAGCACTTTCATTGAGGGATTAGTTTAGTTTAGTTTAGTTTAGTTTAGTTTAGTTTAGTTTAGTTTAGTTTAGTTTAGTTTAGTTTAGTTTAGTTTAGTTTAGTTTAGAGGTAGAGAATGGAAATAGACCCTTCAGCCCACCGAAGTGTATAAGTTGTAGGAGCAGAATTAGGCCATTTAGCTCATCAAATCTATCCCATCATTCAATCATGGCTGGTCTATCTTTCCCATTCAACCCCATTCTCTTGATTTCTGCCCATAACCCCCTGACACCCGCACTAATCAAGAGTCTATCAATCTCCACCAAAATATCCACTGACTTGGCCTCCAGAGCCTTCTGTGGCAATGAATTCCACGGATTCAGTACCCTCTGACTAAATAAATTCCTCCTCATTTCCTTTCTAAAGGTAAATCACATTTAATCCAAAACCTTGGGTGCTTTCTTCCCACAGTTTTTTTTCATCCACCACACTGAATTGACACAAACTAACCCCACTTTCTTCACATGCTCTGTAGTGGTTGTCTCCATATCTCTACCTTTCCTGGGGAGAAGCCTGTTCAGTGGCATAAAACACCCTGGGATTTGTTTATAAATGATGTAGTGACAGATCCCAAACAAAGAGTTCACTGGCCTTCCTAATACTGAGAGCTTAACACATCTAACTCAGACCATTCCACATCTGGTCAAATGTTGTCCAAAACCTCTGATGAAGAAGCTTTGCACTTCTGTTGGATCATACTTTGCCTTAGTGCTGAGGGTAAATGTATCTATATGAGTACATTCTTGTATGTATATGTATATGAGTACATTCTTGTATGTATATGTATATGAGTACATTCTTGTATGTATATGTATATGAGTACATTCTTAAGACAAAGTCATATTAAAAGAGGGACACTTTTAAGCAGTGTTTCCCCATATAATTATCAGTCACCTTCAGGAACTGCAGAGAAAGCATGTTAATCGGGTCTTCGATTTATTTCATTTTCCTTCCCTTAAATCACAGACACACTATCAAGAGGAAACATTTGTATGTGCTATAAATAGCTTCACACATGAGGTCTGGAATGTCACAATGTTTATTTAATTTCTGCACATGACAAGATAAAATGTCCTGATATTTAGTTTGCAATTTTCTGCAGGTGGAGGTAGACCTTGTGTTGGATGTAGATTTAGCTTAACTGTCGATGTTTATTTTTTACATGACCATCTTATTATCATTAACCTGCAAGCTTTGTGTCCAATCAGTAGAAACAAAACAAAATGATGAGACCTCAATGTGCTTATTTAAAGGATGAATCGAAAGATGACCTTAGAGAACTTTGGAATTCGTAGAATTTAGTTTAGAGATAGAGTGTGGAAAAAGGCCCTTTGGCCCACCGAGTCCGCACCGACCACAATCACTCATACACTAGATCGATCTTATACGTTAAGGACTATTTGCAGAAGCTAATTAACCTCCATGTCTTTGGAATGTGGGTGAAAATCTGAGATCCTGGAGAAAACCCATATGGTCACAGGGAGAACGTACAAACTCAGTACAGACAGCACCCAAAGTTGGGATCGAACCCGGGTCTTTGACACTGCAAGGCACCAACAGTACCACTGCGCTACTGAGCTGCTCTTGGAATTGAAAGCAGCAGGGGAAACAATGATGGTATGGAGTTGAAAAACCTTACTGACACTTATCTCAATGAGCTGCTGTGGGCTGTAAGAGAGAGAAATGCCATTCCACAACCGTGGGGAATGAAAGTCAAGAGGGTGAGGGTGCATTACTTTCAAAGCCCACCATATGGTCTGAAGAAGGGTCTCCATCCAAAACGTCACCTATTCCTTTACTCCAGAGATGATGCCTGACCCGCTGTTACTCCAGCATTTTGTTTCTAACTAACATGCGGTCATCTCTACAATGGAGAAACCCGATGAAGATTGTGTGACCACTTTGCGTAGCATTCAGTCTGTGAGGATGGCCTCCAGCTTCCAATCACCCTGTTATCATGGCTTTGGCCCTCATTGACACTGACTCTGTTGTCTTCAGCCGACCAGCGATCCCTGTACACTAGCCGACACACAAGGGACAATTTTTACAATTACAATTTTTAGCAAAGCCAACAATCTTGTAAGTCTTTGGAGTGTGGGAGGAAACCAGAGCACCTGGAGAAAACCCTCGCGGTCACAGGAAGGACGTACAAACTCTGTAAAGACAGCACCCGAGGTCAGGTTAATTGGCCAGTGTAAATTGCCCCATATGTGTAGGTAATAGAATTGATGGGAATATGCGGAGACCTGGCTAAGGGAAAGTGAGTCGGGGACTGGATTGCTCAGTGAGTTGGCATAGACTCGATAGGCCGAATGACCTCCAGTAATGTCATATGGAAAGTAAGGACAAGCTTGCGTTGGTTAACGATGCCTGGCATCTTTAGCAACAACATGAGCTTTTGGGAGTGTTGAATGCTCCCCTTTAAACTGGAGGACTAGAATGCGTGAAGTTTAAAGTTACCTCTGTTAGATCGCTTTCCCACACCCCAGGAAGGATATATTCATTCTGACGAAAATGCTGTGAAGAAGAACGGAAAAAAAAAAATCGAGGGACTGAGGTACAGGGAAAGGTTGTGGAAGCTAGGGCTTTATTCATTGGAGTGTAGAAGGATGAGGGGTGATCTTACACAAAATCACAAGAGGAATAGATCCTGACCTCGGGTGCCGTCTATACGGAGTTTGTATGTTCTCCCTGTGTTCACGTGGGTTTTCTCCGGGTGCTCCAGTTTCTTCCCACATCTAGTTTAGTTTTGTTTATTATTGTTGCATGTACCAACGGATGGTGTAAAGCTATTTTGTTGCATGCAATCCAGTCAGCAGAAAGATTATACATGATTACAGTCAATCTGTCAAATGTGTACATTCCAAAGACATGCAGGATAATTGGCTTCTGTAAATTGTCCCTGGTATGTAGGATAGAACTAGTGTATGAGTGATCATTGGTTAGAGCGGACATGGTGGGCCAAAGGACCTATTACCACGGTGCATCTCTAAACTAAACTAAACTAAACTAAACTAAACTAAACTACAAGCGAGTCCTTCGCCTCAAGTGAGTGATCGGACTTGCATGTAACATTGCAGATGTGCTCTTACCAGGGCTGTACATAATTTCAGTAACATGGCTTTACTCTTGTACTGAGAGAGAAATGAAGAGGAAGGGGAAGAGGTCATCGTATCCCCATAGGAGCTGAGGACCAGGAGTCAATCATTTACCACATTAAGCCAGTTCCACAATCCAGTGAGATCATGCATGATCTTTGACACAACTCTGTTTATTAGTCTTTGCCCCATCTCCTATGAAAGTTAATACAGTAGATCTAGTAATCTAAGTTTGAAAATTAACAATCGATATGGAGTGGAGCTTCAAATATCCACTCCCTTTCATATGCAAAGATTGTTCCCATTTTAAACCCAGAGAAGCAGAAGACTAACTTTTAATCCTAGATTCTCCGTTCATCTGAAATTGTGTCGTAGATTCATACAGTCATACAGCATGGAAACAGGCCCTTCAGCTCAACTTGCCCATGCAGACCCATCTAGTTTGAAGAAGGGTCTCGACCCGAAACGTCTCCCATTCATTCTCTCCAGAGATGCTGTCTGTCCTGCTGATTTACTCCAGCATTTTGTGTCTATCTTCGGCCTTTTCTAGTTGAAAGATTCAGTCATGCTAATGCCCAGGAGTCAGACAGTGTGGTGGAGAAGAGAAGAATGTCATCTTCACAAAGAAGCAGAAAACTTCCAGAAAAAATATTCAGTTACCCTTTATGGTTAGAAAAGCTCGAAATCGTTGATGCTTAAAAAAAGAGATGGCGTTCTATTTAGGAGCCTGGTTTAACATCTGTTATACTGCAGATGAGTTTATGGATAAACTGATCTTTTTTTAAAAAATAATGCTGCGATTGTACTGATTAAAAGCAAATGTTGAGTTATAAAGTTCTTCTTTTCACAAGGAAGAACAAACTGTCCATGCATCTGTATTCCCAGGGTAATTTTCATTCTTACCACAGCTAAAAGTCCCTCCATAATTAAAGAATGATTAACTATTTTCTTGTTAGAGATAAGCTAAACAAAACTGATGATTCTCGGAAGATTATTTTATTCACATTGATCTGGCATTACCAAACAAGTCAATAGAACTTTGATGAAACATTTTGGACAGTCACTCAAAAGTAAGAACATGGTGTAACTAGATAAAGATTGACATTCCTTCTCTACTTTTTCATAAAACTAGTTAACCAATTGACTAGAGATTTACTTCTAAAGTTGATTTAATTATTTATTTGTAAGGATATAACTTTGAAAATGTTGAATATGAATGAACATACAATAGATCGAATACCATTGGTTTTTGATTAGATGGTTTGAAAGATACAGCATGGAAACAGGCCCTCAGCCCACCGAGTCCACACTGTCCATCGATCACCCGTTCACACTAGTTCTATGTTGTGCCACTTTCGCATTCATTCCCCACGCATAATGGGAGTGGGGTGCAATTTTACAGAGGCCAATTAACCTACAAACTCACAAGTGTTTGGAAGTGGAAGGAAGCCCAAGGGGGAAGCTCAGGGGGAACGTGCAATCCCCCACAGGCAGCAACCGGGGTCAGGATCGTACCTGGGTTTCTGGTGCTGTGAGACAGCAGCTCGACCAGATGCACCATTGTCTGCCCCTTCAGTTTGACGGTTGTATTGGTGTAAAGTATTATTTGGTCTGATCAGGTCTTGCGCTCGTCCCTGGGGGACCGGTTCAGAGGTTACCTCAGTATCTGTGGTCTGCCGGGGTCTGATGTTCGGCTGCTGGGGACTGGCTTGGCAGCTACCCTCCCGGCACTCTGGGATTTAAGAGATATGGTGTCTGCTCTTGAAGCTTACGTACATTCGGCCTTGTTATAACAGTACGGGACATCACAAACGGGAAGTCTGAAGAAGGGTCTCGACCTGAAACGTCACCCATTCCTTCTCGCCAGAGATGCTGCCTAACCCACTGAGTTGATCCAGCATTTTGGGTCTACCTTCGGTGTATAACCTACACAAACTGAGAGATTAGAGTGGGATGGAAGAGCGGAGTGGCAGGCAACAGACTGAACATGCTTTATGCACATCTCATCCATGCAACACCAGCAGCAGTGAGGCAGGCAGTGGATAAGAACCTGTATCTTGTAAATCTTTGCATGGACAATTTGTAGCATGTAAAAATAGTCATGATAAACTGATATCCTATGAATTAAGAACAGAAAGGAAGGCAGGACATAGCAATATCACAAAAGAATGTGATTGTGCATAATAGACTGATGACTAAATGTAGTAAAAGCTGATGGCCGACCATTTTACTGAGTATTTTGTTTTCAGATTGACATCGTCCTCTGATGGCAAAAATTAAAGCAATTGACTGAAGGTTCTCCCTTTGGATCAAGGCTGAGGTCTCTCGCTAGACACAAAGAACTGGTTAACCAAAAATGACACAAAGTGCTCGCAGAGCTCGACTGGTCAGGCAGCTTCACTGGAAGAACATAGATATGTGAAGTTTTGGTTCGGGACCCTTCTTCAGACACTTATCCTGCTAAACATCACCCATCCATGTTAGGCCCAACAAGGTCTTCAGCTCACCAAGTTTTCCCAACCAGTGATCACCCATACACATACACTATCCTACAAACTTGCAACAATTTGCAGAGGCCAATTTACCTAAAACCTTGCATGTCTTTGGAATGTGGGAGGAAACCGGAGCACCTGGAGAAAACTTAAGCGGTGAAAGAGAGAATGTGCCACCTTCATAGAATCAGCACCTATAGTCAGCATCTAACCCGGTTCTCTGGTGCTCTTAAGGGGCTGTCCCACTTGGGTGACCTAATTGGCGAGTTTAGAAGAGTTTGAAAAAATGACCTCCTTCGACTATGTAGAAGACCTTTGACCGCCTTTGACCTCCATCGACCTCCTTCGACCTCCTTCGACCTCCTTTGACTATGTTGAAGACTAGCTTCGACTAGCTACGACTAGCTATGACTAAACTTCGGGAAAATTGGACACCGAATAGTGGAGAGTGAAGACGACCTCCTTCGATCTCCTTCGACCTCCCTTCGACCTCCCTTCGACTATGATGAAGACTATCTACGACTACCTTCGACTACCTTTGACTACCCTCGACTACCTACAATTAACATGCCGACCTACTAGGGCCTACTACGACTAAACCTACAAGTAAAAAAAGTATCGATTTTTTCCATGGCGACCTTTTATTACTCGCGGGCATTTTTTAACATATTGAAAAAAAGGCCGCGACATAGCTGAGGCCTCGAGTATGCGGAGGCCACTCTCGAGCATGAAGGAGAGTTACGAAGACCTCCTACGACCTCGTGTCGACCATGCTGCGAGTATAAGTCGAGGGCAAACTCACCAGAATTCGTGGATTAGGTCGCCCAAGTGGGACAGCCCCTTAAGACTGCAACTCGATCACTATGCCACTGTGCTGCGTCATAGGTATTGGAGGGCATTCTGTGAGATAGGATCTGCACCTATTTGGAAAGGCACGGACTGACTAGGGATAGAGAACACGTTTTCGACCATCATATCTCACCAATATGATTGAGTTTTTTGAAGAAATTACAAAGAAGATTGATGAAGGCAGTGAGGTAGAGGTGCCTGAATGGATATTAGCACGGTTTTTGACATATGGTAGGCTGTTCTGGAAGGTTAGATCACATGGGATCCAGGGTAAGCTAGAAAGGATTCAAAATTGGCTTAAAGAGGGCATAATGAGAGTGGTGGCAGAGGGTTATTTTTCAGACTGGAAGCCTGTAACAAGTGGTGTACCACATGGATTAATGCTGTGCTCACTGTTTCATTATTTATATTAACGATTTGAATGTGAATGGAGGTTGCATAGTAAGTTTGCAGATTATACTAAGATTAGTGGACAGTGAAGAAGGTATCAAGGGTTCCAACAGGATCTTGGTCAACTGGGCCAATGGGCTGAGGAATGGCAGATGGACTTTAATTCAAATAAACACAAGGTGTTGTATTTGTTTGCAGGGCAGGTCTTGCACAGCAAATGGGAGGGCACTGAGGAGTGTTGTAAAACAATCAGAACTAGGGTGCAGGTATATAGTTCCATGAAGATGGGGACACAGGAGAACAGAATGGCCAAGAAAGCGTTTGGCACACTTGTTAAGTACAATTGGATTGTGCATTGAGTGCAGGAGTTGAGATATCCTGTAATAGCTCTACAAGAAGTGGTAAGACCATGTTTAGGTATTGTGCACAGTTCGGGTTGCTCTGCTATAAGAAGAATGTCATTAAACTGGAAAGGATGAAATCAAGATTTACGAAAATATTCCTGCGTTTGTAGGGTTTGAGTTATAAGGAGAGGCTGGGTCTTTGTTTCTTGGAACGCAGAAAGCTGAAGGATAATCTTATAGAGGTAGATAAAATTATAAGAACAGGAGTATAGAACAGGTGAATAGCCATAGTCTTTTCTCCAGGGGTGGCCAGTTAAATGCTATTCATAAGTTTGTAAGTTAATAAGTTATAGGAGCAGAATTAGGCCATTTGGCCCATCAAGTCTACTCCACCATTCAATTATGGCTGATCTATCGTTCCCTCTCAACCCCATTCTCCTGCTTTCTTCTGATACTCCTAACTCCTGATACCCTTCCTAATCAAGTAGCCAGCGAGTGCAAGAAGGAAATGTAGATGCTGGTTTACACCAAAGAAAGATACAAAATGCTGGACTAACTCAATGGGTCAAACAGCATCTCTGGAGAAAAGGAATAGATTACATTTCGGGTCGAGGCCTGATGAAGGATGTGTAGGAAAGAACTGTAGATGCTGGTTTAAATCGAAGATAGACACAAAATGCTGGAGTCGAGACCCTTCTTCAGACGTCTTCATCAGCCTGATAAAGGATCTTGACCTGAAACGTCCCCTATTCGTAGTCTCCAGAGAAAAAGCTAGAGGGTATCGTTTAAGGTGATTTAAAAGGGACCTGAGAAGTGAGTATTTGCCACCCATGATGATGTGTACATGGAACGAGCTGCCAGTGGAAGTGGTAGAGGCAGGTAAAACGTTGCCATTTAAAAGACACTTAGCTAAGTACGTGGATAGGAAAGGTTTGGAGGGATACGGGCCCGTGCAGGCAAGTGGGGCCAGCGCGCGCGGCTGGGCAATTCGGTCAGCATGGACGAGTTAGCCCCTGGTGCTTGTTTCCCTACTGCATACCTCTGTAAGTCTATGAGATTTCTCACAACCTAGGTGAACATTCTGTGGGGGTAAATAAAAGCGAAGCATTTTTGCTGGCACCACACACAAGATAGGCTGAAATATTTCCACACCCAGATCTGGCTGAGCTGAGGGAAGATAACGGTCTTAACGTCAATTGAAAATGTAGGAAAAGTAAATGTTCGATTAGGATGGTAGAGATATCTCACCGAATAATAAACCACAAACCAAAACCTGAAGTATGGTTGCAATGTTGTCAGATTAAGTACGGAAAATAATGTTTTGCGGGTAAAATAGATTTGACTATTTCAAGAATTGATGATCACTTATTACCAAGTTCAGCTGGGAATCAAAAGGTGGCAACTGAGAAGATCATGCACAGGGTTGCACAATAGCACAGCGGTAGAGCTGCTGCCTTACCCGGGTTCGATCCTAACTACGGGTGCTGCCTGTACGGAGTTTGCATGTTCTCCCCGTGATCGCGTGGGTTTTCTCCCAGTGCCCCAGTTTCCTCCCACATACCAAAAACGGGTAAGCTTGTAGTTTAATTGGCTTTTGTAAATTGTTCCTAATGTTTAGGACAGAACTAGTGTATGGGCGATTGCTGGTTGGCACAGACTCGGTGGGCGTAAGGGCCTGTTTCTAAAACTAAACTAATACTTCTATACTTTACAGAACAATTGTCCTGAACAATGACTCCGGCTATATGGGATAATGACTCGAATGGATTTAGATTCAGTTTCATGAGATACATACATTGTGCGGCATGGTGATAGAGTTGCTGCCTGACAGCACCAGAGACCCGGGTATGAGTCTCTCCAGGTCGTCTTCGATTCCTTGTGGGGTGCTCTGGTTTCCTCCCACACTCCAAAGACGTACAGGTATGTAGGTTAATTGGCTTTGGTAAAATTGTAAATTGTCCCTAGTGTGTAGGAGAGTGCAGGTGTACGGGGTGATCCGGTCAGCCTGGACTTGGTGGGTCAAAACGCCTGTTTCAGTGCTGTATCTCTAAACTAAAGTAAACTAAACAATTGCGGCAGCAGCCTTTGTCCTGAAATGTTACAATGATTGTGATCGTCAGCATGTTTGTGCAATTAATGAAAGAAGCTGCTTCTTGCTGGGTGGGTGGTTTCTGGGGGTTGGCAGGGGGATGGATATTTATATAAAACCACACAACCCACTGAAGAGAAAAGCAGTGGCTTAATTGATAGGAGGGAAATGTGGGAAAAGAAATACTTCCTTTTTGCTTTTCTGTTTTTGCAGCTGTTGTTATAAGCTAAAAACAAAAAGATAATTAAATCAAAAAGTTCAGGATAGTCCCTGCCTTCAAACACGAGCTGAGATGCTCAGGATATCAGTGCCTTAGTTAGGTAGTATGAGTTGGTGTCACATTTCTGTACTTCACTAATTGGATGGCACTGTGGCACAGACCCAGACCCAGACCCAGTGCCAGAGACCCGGGTTTGATCCTGACTGTGGGTGCTGTCTGTACGAAGTTTGTGCGTTCTCCCCGTGACCTGCGTAGGGTTTCTCCGGGTGCTCCAGCTTCCTCCACACTCCAAAGACATGCAAGTTTGTAGGCTAATTTGCTTGGTTTAAAGGTAAATTGTCCCTGGTGTTAGTGGGAAAGGATCGCTGGTCGGAGCGGACTTGGTTTGCCGAAGGGCCTGTTTCCGCACCATATCTCTAAACTAAACTAAACTAAACTAAACTAAACTAAACTAAACTAAACTAAACTAAACTAAACTAAACTAAACTAAACTAAACTAAACTAAACTAAACTAAACTAATGCAAATTAAAATGAAGAATGCCTTCGAGTTAGACTTTACACTTTAGACTTTAGAGATACGGCAGAGAAACTGGCCCTTGGGCCCACTGAGTCCGCACTGACCAGTGATCACCACACACACTATCACCATCCTACACACTGTGGATAATCTTCAATTTTTTTAACCAAACGCAATTAACCTACAAACGTCTTTGGAGTGAGGGAGGAAATCGGAGCACCCGGATAAACACCCACGCGGTCACAGGGAGAACATACAAACTCTGTACATCGAACCTGGGTCTCTGGTGCTGTAAGGTTGCAATTCTGCCACTGCACCACTGTGCCACCCTATTAACAATGTTTTTTACCAAAGCCAATGAACCTACCAACATGCACATATTTGGAGTGTGGGAGAAAAACAGAGCACCCGCAATAAAGACCCCTGCAGTCACAGGGAGAACGTTTACAATTCCTTGTGTCTCCATTATTAGTCATATACATCCTTGTGCAATTTAATTGAATCAGGGATTGTTTGTGCTACTTTTTCATATGATGAGTTTCCATCTTTACCATTTGTTCTTATATTTTACTAAAACCCTATAAATATCTGGATAAAAGTTCTTGTCTTTTTTCATTCTCGTGGTATTCATCTCCAGTGATCTATCATCATTTGAGATTACACCTTCCCGAGTCAACACTGGACCTACCAGGCACCGCCCTGACTGAGGTCATTTGTGGCTGGCCCTGATTTGTCCTGGTCTATTCTCGCCTCCAGCTCTTCAGCCTACTCCTACTTTCAGTCTGAAGAAGGGTCTCGACCCGAAATATCACCCATCCTTTTCCTCCAGAGATGCTGCCTGACCCGTTGAGTTACTCCAGCATTTTGTGCCATCTTTGAGAAGAACTTGTCAGGCAATTCACAAAGTGGATATCAGGCAATTCACAAAGTGGATATCATTCATAATGGATTACCGCTCATTAGAACCAAAACGTAGACTTTGAAATTGGCGCCAAAACATGGCACATCTTCCATGCGGGCTCAGTAGACCACTGTATACCTGTGAAGCGGGAATCTGGGAGCAATACTCTACTGGACTGCTAATAAGGAAAAATATTTCACTGTGTTAGCACTTTGCATTTGTGAGAATCAAAGCACCATTGAACCATTGAAATCCGCAGAGGTGAACAAAGGTCATAACCTTGCATCAACATTGTTCAAAATGACAGCGAGAGATTGCAAACTTGGTAGTGGTGAGTTAAGCTTCTGTATCCAGGATTGTCAAGCAGGGATCCAAAACCGGATCACTATCGCCCATGAAGGCGGGCAAGTGCCGCAAAAGGAAGTCAACTCCGAGAGACGAGGACTTGTTGATTGTGTAAAGTAAGAAGGATGCGAGAAAGACCAGTGATGCCCGGAAGAATGATTTGGAGGCAGTAGGAGTGTCGATAAGCTCAAGTACCGTGTGATGACACCTCATTGAGGTCAGTCGTATAGCCGGAAGACCTGTGAAGAAACATCTAACTGCTGCGAGGAAGAAGAAACAATACCAGTTGGTCTTTAAAAATAAAGACTGGACAGGTGAACCCTGTAAAAAGGTGTTATTCAGCGACGAGACCCATTTCCTGGTTCAGGGCCAATGTAACCAATATGCTCGAAGATCAGCTGGAGAGCCGGTGAGAAAATGCAGTATCGACCAGTTTGTCAAATACCCTGAAATGATGATGTTCTGGCGTTGTTTCATACTACAATATTACATTTCAATGCTACAGTATTGGTCTGCTGCATCTTTTTGCTTAGACTGCTTTTAGACATTTACACTTTTATAGAAACAGTGCAGAAACAGGCCCTTTGGCCCACAGAGTACACACTGACAATATCGACATATTTGGATATTGTTTACATTCTGTGCAGTAGCTAGGTTTGCCCAGTCTTTTGATTTTAGGGATAGTTAGGAAAAAAAAACTCTCGAAAACTCTTAGAATCCGATCAATTCCACGCAAAATTGGGTCAGAGACTTAATTAAGAACTGTGGTGGTCATATAAAATGTCCTAAAAGCATAATTGTCTGATGATAATGAATAAAAGGTAGCCCTGTGACGTGTATATTGACCTGTCATGTCCGAGTGTATAACGAGCGATGAATTTAAAATCAGTAATATCCCTCTTCTTTGCAACAGTAGCACAATTAGGATCATTGCCGAATTTAGCAAAGACCCGCGGTGAAAAATGCAAAAATATAAATTTGGTAACTTCAGGCTGCTGTTTATGACATTTTTATATCGCGCTAGTTGGTGACACCAATAACTATACAATCGTACAAAACCTGACCACACCATCTGTAGAGAAAACATGCAGAAGCTCAGTAGAAGGGAGGGGAAGGTTTTGAGGTTGTAATGGACCTGTCCCACTTGCGCGACTTTTTCGGCGACTGCCGGCACCTGTCATAGGTCGTCGCAGGTTGCCGAAAATTTTCAACATCTTGAAAATCCAGCGGCGACCAGAACAAGGTACGGCTCTTTGGGCGACTACTCATGACCATACAGGATTCTCCCCCGAGACATGTCGCCGGCGTATCGCCTGTATGGTCGTGAGTAGTCTCCTCAGTCGCCCAAAGATTCGTAGCATCTTTCCAGCTGCCGCTGGATTTTCAACATGTTGAAAATTTTCAGCAACCTGCAACGACCTATGACGGGTGCCGACAGTCGGCGTAAAAGTCGCATAAGAGGGACAGGCCCATAACTTTGTAAGATACCCACCAAAATGATCAGTATGTCATCCCCACCATAGCCATTGTCTCCTGATAGTGATGA
Source organism: Amblyraja radiata (assembly GCF_010909765.2). Lineage (NCBI taxonomy): Eukaryota > Metazoa > Chordata > Chondrichthyes > Rajiformes > Rajidae > Amblyraja > Amblyraja radiata. Next base: position 28,471,909 of record NC_045975.1, on the reverse strand, counting down.
ATATTCGACCCATTCTATCATTTGATCTTATTGTACCACAACACAAATGTTTCTCAGGCAGAGGTGAATTAAGATCCATTCTGCATCTTTTTATAGGAATTTGCTCTGTGTAAATTGGCTGCCACGTTTCCCAGAGTTCTTTCTTTTTTCCTTGTAAGATATAATTGATGAATGTTCCCGCTATAATCCCCCTTGGGCAAATTCGCAATAATGCAATTTAAAGATGAGGATTGTCAAGGATTGTGTTAAAGTTTATATATGCAGCTGTTTAATTTATATGTCTTTTTACTGTTCATTTGCGTTTAATTTCCTGTATAAGATGCAAGTTCAGAACAAGTGCGATATTTATTGTCTAGATCAGCTGCAAGAGCCTCGGAAGACCTGAGATACCTTGGGTGTGGCTCCGTGATCTGATGTAGCTGGTTTCTGTGGGATTGTTGTTTGGACTTCTGAGATATAGCACAGAAACAGGCCCTTCAACCCACCGAGTCTGCACCGACCAGCAATTGTAGGATAGTACACTAATACTATCTTACAAACGAGGGACGGTTTAAATTTTTTACCGGCGCCAATTCCTAATCCTCCGTCATTTTCGCCACCTCCAACGTGACCCCACCACTCGCCACATCTTCTCATCTCCTCCCCTGTCTGCTTTCTGCAGAGACCACTCCCTCAGTAACTCCCTGGTCAAATCGTCCCTTCCCACCCGAACCACCACCTCTCCGGGCATTTTCCCTTGCAACCGCAAGAAATACTACACTTGTCGCTTTACCTCCCCCCCTGAATCCATTCAAGGACTCAAGCAGTCTTTTCAGGTGCGGCAGAGGTTCACCTGCACCTCCTCCAACCTCATATATTGCATCCGCTGCTCTAGATGTCAGCTGCTCTACATAGGTGACACCAAGCGGAGGCTTGGCGATCGCTTCGCCAAACACCTCCGCTCAGTTCGCAATAACCAACCTGATCTCCCGGTGGCTCAGCACTTCAACTCCCCCTGCCATTCCGAATCTGACCTTTCTGTCCTGGGCCTCCTCCATGGCCAGAGTGAGGACCACTGTAAATTGGAGGAGCAGCACCTCATATTTCACTTGGGCAGTTTGCACCCCAGCGGTATGAACATTGACTTCTCTAATTTCAGGTAGTCCTTACTTACTCCTCCACTTCTCAGCTCTCCCTCAGCCCACTGGCTTCACCTCTTCCTTTCTTCTTCCCGCCACCACCACCCCCCCCCCCCCCCCCCCCCCCCTCCCCACCCCCACCCTCACATCAGTCTGAAAAATACAATTGGAATTGATTGACTTTTAGATAGGCAGAGAAGCAGGGAATGGAGGGAAATAGATCACATGCAGGCGGAGAAGATTAAGAGGATGGTCACGGTGGCACAGCATTAGAGTTGCTGCCTTATAGCAAAATGCAGCGCCAGAGACCCGGGTTCGATCCCGACTACGGGTGCTGTCTGTATGGAGTTTGTATGTTCTCCCCGTGATCTGCGTGGGTTTTCTCCGAGATCTTCGGGTTCCTCCCACACTCCAAAGACGTACAGGTTTGTAGGTCAATTGGCTTGATTAATTGTCTTGATAAAAATGTAAAATTGTCCAAGTTGGCGATATGCAGAGTACTGCCCTGCCGACCACAACATTCAGAAGGTTCAGAAGGTATTAACTTAGCTTTGTGTTCAGCATGGACATTGTGGCCGAAGAGCCTGTTCCTGGGCTGTACTGTTTTGTGAATCTAAGTTAATTTGTGCTCACACAAATCTGCCATCAATATTGCACATCAATACAGCAACACAGTTGTACAACGGTGGAGTTGCTGCCTAGGGAATCGGGTTCCATCCTGACTATGGGTGCTGTCTGTATGGAGTTTGTATGTTCTCCCTGGGACTACGTGGGTTTTCTCCAGGTGCTCAGGTTTCCTCCCACATTCCAAAGACGTGCAATTTTGGAGGTTAATTGACTTCTGTAAATTGCCCTTATTTACAGTAGTGTACGGGTAATCGATGGTCAGCGTGATCTCGGTGGTCCCAAGGACCTGGTTTCATGCTGTATCTCCAAATCAAACTAAATATTATGGAGGTTGAGCATTGTGTTTGTGCAAATATTTTCTCCCCAGTTTAAACTGTGTGACTGCTGTCCATCCAGTCTACAGTTGTATCAAAGGGGGGTGAGTCTGCTCATCTCCCTCGTTCTTCATCTGCTCTGAGGCTGAATCCCACTGAAAATATTCAGAATTGGACTCTGAACTTGCATTCCTCCAAAACAATGTGGAAAATTTGCATTTTTTTTTTTTTTAAACAGGACTAAACAATCTGCTGGTAAACACAATCAGGGCTTGTATCTCTTTGTTTCTTTGTGCTGGAATGAAGTACATTTGGTACGGGGTGAGAGGAAGGGGGGCATATTAAATCACGGATTTGGACCACCTGACTTGATAATTCCTCTGAACTTTATTAATGGAACTTGGCAGCTTTGAGGAAAAGACTGCAAGCAATTGAATTTGTTTTTTGAAGGTACAGTAAGTTCTTGGCTGCAGTCCGCTGTAAATTTCATAAGGTGCTGTGCGTGGAGTACAGGGCCTGCTTGATTTTGTGAGTCCCACACTTGCCTTTTACGTGAGAGAAAAATAGCATTGAATTGTAACTGAGAGAACAGAAAAGGAGATGGGTTTTGGTCACCTTGAATGGCAGTACAGTCATGAGGGGCTGAGTCACTCACCCTTGCTCTTATGTTGAACAAATAATTGCGGATGCTGATTTATAAAAGAAGACAAAAGTGCTGGAATAACTCAGCAGGTCAGGCAGCAAATCTGGAGAACGTGGAATGGTGATGTTTTGGGTCAGGGCCCTTCTTCAGACTGATTGTAGGGGGAAGGAGGTGAAAACTGGATGAACCCTTCTCACTTGTATCAAACTATTTTCTATCAGGTTTTAACCTGTCCATCCTCGCTTCCAGCTTTCTTCTCCCCCACCGTCCAATAATAAGTCTGAAGAAGGTTTCTAACCCGAAACGTCACCTATCCCTGTTCTCTGGAGATGGTGCATGTCCCATTGAATTACTCCAGTACTTTGTGTCTTGCTTTAATGTTCTTATGTTCTTCTTCTGAAGCATTTCCATCCCTGCTTCTGCAAGTTGAAAGCATGTGATTTACAAAAAGCATTATTTGGTATCCTAGCAATTCCCTCTTGAAAATGGAAAATGTTAATGTATTTGTCCTAATAATCATGTACTCTTTCACCCAGCCAGCCAGCGTTGGTTGTACCCGAAGCTGATGACTGGCCCTTGCAATAAATTGAGTTAAGTTTTGGTCTGTTTTTTCATCAAGGTTGAAAGCAATCTCCAGTATCTAAAATAGACACAAAAAGCTGGAGTAACTCAGCGGGCCAGGTAGCATCTCTGAGGAAAAAGAATAGGTGCTTTTTCGGATCGAGACCCTTCTTCGGACTGAGAGTCAGGGGAGAGGGAAACTAAAGATATGAAAAGGCACAGAGAACAAATGAATGAAAGGCATGAAAAGAACAAATCAAAGCCAACCTAACAATCAAGGAAAGGTGGAGCCCACAATGGTTCATTGTTGGCTGTGGAGAAGATGATAACGAATGGATACAAACAGTGAAACTAAGCAGGACGACAGTGAAGCTAGTAGGACGATTACTGTGGGGGAGGAACGGAGAGAGAGGGAATGCAAGTGTTACTTGAAGTTAGAGAAATCAAAATCATACTGCTGGGTTGTAAGCTGCTCAAGTGAAATATGAGGTATTAGGTGCTGTTTCCAAGCGAAATATGTGGTACTCCTGCATGTTGTTTCTATCTTTGGTGCAAACCAGCATCTGCCGTTCCTTCATACACCTCCAGTATCTAGAATTGTGTGACTAATTATATCCAAACATATGCAACTTTTCATTAAATGGTTGTAAATATTTTGTAGCCTAGAACTTCACGGTTGACAGCTTCATTCAGTTATGACTTGGTTCTAATCTGATCTATTGTGAAAATCTATTTCCCTGGTCCACAAGCAGCTTCATCCTTTATCAAGGGAGCTTTAGTAATACTTGAAACTGGCCTTTAAGGAAACAAAGGAATGGTAAATACTCTACATCCCCATTATCTCTTGTTGGCCTCATGGTATTAGTTCGGTGAACAAAGTTTAAACAATGAGCCAATCCAATTGACAATGTTGTTTTGGAACATATAATTGAGATCTTGATAAAACTCAAATGCATCAATAAAGGGCCTGTCCCACTTAAAGGGGCTGTCCCACTGTGGCGACCTAATCCGCGAGTTCTGGCGAGTTTGCCCTCGACTCATACTCGCAGCATGGTCGACACGAGGTCATAGGAGGTCTTTGTAACTCTCCTTTATGCTCGAGGGTAGTCCCCGCGTACTTGAGGCCTCAACAAGGGGCTGCCCACTGCGGCAACCTAATTGGAGAGTTTGAAAAAGTGTCATGTTGAAGACCTCCTTCGACTATGTAGAAGACCTCCTCGACCACCTTCGACTATGTTGAAGACTAGCTTTGACTAGCTTCGAGAAAATTGGACTCCGAATAGTAGAGAGTGAAGACGACCTCCTTCGATCTCCTCCTATGTTGAAGAATATCTACAACTACCTTCGACTACCCTAGATTACCTACAAATAACATGCCAACCTACTAAGACCTACTTCGACTAAACCTACGAGTAAAAAAAATATAGATTATTTTCAATGGCGAACTTTTTTTTCTTGTGGGCATTTTTCTGCATGTTGAAAAATACGCCGCGACCTAGCTGAGGCCTCAAGTACGCGGGGACTACTCTCGAGCATGAAGGAGAGTTACAATAACCTCCTAGGACCTCGTGTCGACCATGCTGCGAATATGAGTCGAGTGCAAACTCTTCTAAACTCGCCAATTAGGTCGCTGCAGTGGGACAGGAGCTTTACGTGATTTTATCGGCAACTTGCCGGCACCAGACATGTTGCGGGGTGACGCCTGTTTGGTGGTGAGTAGTCGCCCAAAGAGTCGTACCTTTTTCTGGTCGCCGCTGGATTTTCAACATGTTGAAAATTTTCGGCAACCTGCTGCGACTATGACGGGTGCCGGCAAGTCGCCGAAAAAATCGCATAAGTTTAGTCACCACTACAACAGGGCACAAAGTATACAACTGTAAAAACGTTCTTGCTCTAGTTTCAAAGATCTCTGGTTAATTGATATTGAACGGAAGTACATTGACTTTGTTGCTTTTCATTTACTTCTGCTAATAGGTGGTCACTCTATCAATATCTGTGAGAATCATCACTTTTCAAAGAGCACCATCTATAAAGAATCATTATTGAGGACATTTTCATTTTCCTGAATGCAGAGGATTAATTAACTACAATGAAGTACAAAACTAAGGAACTGCAGATGCTGGCTTACAAACAAGGGCACAAAGTACTGGAGTATCTCAATGGGTCAGGCAGCATCTCTGGAGAACATGGATATGTGACGTTTCAGGTCAGGCCACTTCTTCGGTCTGATGAAGTGTTGAACTACAATAAAGTGTTATGATGGGAATAGATCCGTCATTGTTTTAATAAATTTAAATTAAATGGAAGAAGCAATTTTTTTTGTTACATATATTTATTGTAACCAAAGCAGGTAACAGAAAAGCATCACACCACACTTGTTTTTTTAATGCATAATCGTACAAACTTCAATTTTACTTGAAATCGATCTTGCTCACAATCACTTCCAGCCAAAATTGCACCAATTGTGAAATTGGATCTGCACTGTCACATGCAATAAACATTAGTGTGTCTGACCAGTTCCTGGCATCAGCCAACTGTCCATTCCCAACCATGCATTGTGAAAATCAGGAGGGCAAACAGATCTGACATAATTTAGCAAAAAAGGTAAAGGAGATTCCAGAGAAATGCTATAAATATATTAAAACTAAAAGGGTAACTAAGGAAAGAATAGATTCAGTGTGGTTCAATGGTTCAATGTGGTCACCTATGTGTGGAGCCACAGGCGATGGATGAAATGTTACATTAATATATCTCACCTGTATTTACCATGGAGAAGGCCATGGAACGTAAGGAATTAAAGAAAATGAATAATAATATATTGAAACATATCCACATCACAAAATAGAGGTGCTGACGGTCTTAAGGCATATTAATGTGGATAAATCCCTAGGGCCTGATCAACAGTGTCCTGGGACATTTAGGGAAGTTGCTGGGCCCATGTTGTTTTTAGCATGGGTGAGGTAACAGATGTCTGTAGGGTGGCTGGTGATGACAAGGGGAGGGTAATAGATGTTCTCAACATGGAGTTTAGCAAGGTCTTTAACTAGATCCCAATTAGATTCATAGAGTGATACAGTGTGGGACCAGGCCCTACGTCGCCGCTACCGACGGCCCAATGTACAGGCCCTCTCGTCGGGATGGTTGAAACTCCGACGTCGGGATGGTCGAACACACTCCGCAGCTTGGAGGTCCCGAATCGGCGGTTTCCTACCAGAGGCCGCGGCTTCAAGATGTTGTAGGCTGCAGGCCGGCGGTCGGAGCTCTTCTCTGGCTGTCCCCAGTGAGGGAACCCAGGCTCCAGATGGTAAATCCACGCCGTGCCTGCGGCTAGCAGCTCCGCAGACCACGGCTTCAGACTGTAACAGTCCGCGGGCCAGCGATTGGAGCACTCCCTTCTGGCGACCCCGGAAAGGGCTCGCCCACTCCATGGTGAAAGGTCCACGCTGCGCCCGCTACCGAAAGTCCGGGTCCGATTCCGGGAAAGACCGCACCAATCCATGCTGTTAGGCCGCGAGGGAGGCAACATGGAAAATGTCGCCTCTCCGTGGAGGATGCGACTGAAAGCGGTTCCCCCTTACCCCCCCTTCACCCCCCCCCCCCCTCACCACCCTCCACACAAGACACGCCGAGAGACACTAAACACACATGTGGACACACTAAAAAAAACAAAAAAGTAGAAATGACAAACACGATGCTGGCAGGGCAGCCGACTCGCAGCGCCCCCACCAACCGTCCCGGGGTCCAGGGTAGGAGTCAGAGTGTAATACTGTTATTTAGAAACATTGAAACATAGAAAATAGATGCAGGAGTAGGCCATTCAGCCCTTGGATCCAGCACCACCACTCATGGCTGATCATCCAAAATCAGTACCCCGTTCCTGCTTTCTCCCCATATGCCTTCATTCCCTTAGCCCTAAAAGCTATATCTAACTCTCTCTAGAAAACATCCAGTGAATTGGCCTCCACTGCCTTCTGTGGCAGAGAATTCCACAGATTCACAACTCTCTGGGTGAAAAAAAACAGGAATTTGGGGGTGTCTCTGTACTGATGGTTATCAGGGAGGAAGTGTTGTTGCAAATTTGTACCAAAGATTTTACAATGCTTTACCACAGCCTCATCTCACAACTCCCAACTGAGCAGAGGGAGGTAGTTTGTTGACATAGACTGATTGAAGATTGATTGATTGAAAGATACAGTAAGGAAACAGGCCCTTCGGCCCTCCGCGTCCACTCCGGCCATCGATTATCATTCACACTAGTCCTATGTTATCCCACTTTTGAATCCACTCCGTACACATTACGAACAGTGGCTTAAAAGTGGAAGGGTAAATCAGGAAATTGGTTTGTGGAATGGCTTGTTGACTGAAGAGTTGGTTTACGTGGAGTTTACATAGTGGAGCAATTAGATTTGGGAGACATCCAATGGTTAATAGATAGAAGAGATAACAAAGATTGGGAAATAAGATGATGGATTATTTGAGTACAAGAGTGGGATGTTTCGAATCATTGCATGGCTTAACTGAGTGATGACGCAAGTCAAGTTCCTCATGGAGGCTCATGGATGTGAGGTAATTTGGGTCTGGAGCAGGAGAGGTTCGGATAACCTTCAGAGTTTGAAAGTAAAATGGAGCTGACCTAATGGGTTTAGGCCAGAGGTAGACACAAGATGCTGGAGTAAGTAACTCAGCTGGACAGGCAGCATCTCTGGAGAGAAGAAATACGTGATGTTTTGAGTCGAGACCCTACTTCAGACTCAAGAAATGGATTAGACCAGAGTCAGACCCAGTGGCAGCAAAACCATGAGTTCGGGTTTCAGCAACAAAAGAGCTTCGCCAGCACGGTAAGGCTTAGGTAATGTTACAGTAATGGAAACAGGCAGTCTTCGAGATGGCATGGATTTGTGGTTTCAAGCTAATCCCAACTGAATCGAGACTGAATTCAGGACTGTTGGCAGCGGCAGTGCTGTAATTTAAATCAGGATTGTTTTCGGTATCTACACGGATGGAATTCAAATTAAAAATAAAATTGATTCAGTTATGCTTTGAATGTGAATCACTGGTCTATGCTGGTGGGCCAATTTTTTGCCCACAAGCCGAAATACACAGTGGTTTCAGATTCCAGTAATTCTTCCTGGTATTTGATTAGACAGCACAGCTCACTTTTTTTTTACAGTCCTGTTAGGACCTGCAGATTCCAGGCACTTAATTAAGGAATGTAACAGTACCACAAGGATGGACTGGACTGTAACGTGGCTTAGCTGGTACCACTGCTGCCTGACATCGCCTGTATCCCAAGTTTAATCCTGACCTTTGGCGCAGTTTTTGTGTAACAACATAAAACAGTACAGCACAAGAACAGGCCCTTCCACCCAAAATGTCTGTGCTGAACAAAATGTCATGTCCATCTCTTATTTATCTGTACATAATCCATAACCCACAGTCCCAGCATATCCATGTGCCTATCCAGAAGTCTCTTAAATACCACTATAGTATCTGCCTCACCCACCAACCCCAGCAGCACGTTCCAGGCACACTGTGTAAAAACCTTGCCCCACACTTCTCCTTTGAACTTTATCCCGCTCACCTTCAACCTATGCCCTCTGGTATTTGATTTTTCCATTCTGAGAAGTAGATTCTACCCTATCTTTGCATGTTTTCATGTTCTCCCTATGACCCTTGTGTATTCCAGTTTCCTCCCACAGCCACAAGTCAGGTTGGTTCATAGCTTAGATCACCTCTGTAAAACTTGTCCTAGGTTTAAGTTATTTATTATTGTCAAGTGTACTGAGTTATAGTGAAAAGGTAAGCTTTGGGTGCTGTCCGATCAAATCAGATAATACATACAATAATACAATACAATACAAACAATACAATAATACTTTATTAGCCAAGTATATTTTGCAACATAACGAGGAATTTCATTTGCCAAGTCAGACATATAAATAAAAAGCAACAAAACAATATACATTTTAACATAAGCATCCACCACAGAAAGGCGAAAAAAACGTTCAATCTCTTCCCTTTTTTGTTCTCCCGCGGTCGGGGGCCTCGAGCCCTCCGTTGACGGGACGATCTTACTCCCGTAGCCGGCGGTCAGCCCCTCGCTGTTGGAGCGATCCAGCTCCTGCATTGGGGGGGAATCTCAGCTCCCCCACCCCGGGCGATCTGACCCCGGGACGGGGCTTGTCGAACCATCTTCGTCGTTGGAGCATCCCGACTCGGTCTCTGCCGAGACTGCGAGCTCTCGATGGTAAAGTCTGCGGGCTGTGTTTGGAGCAATCCCAGGCAAGAGATCATCTCTGATGGTAAGTCCACATCCCACGGTGGGGCTCAAAGTCAGTCCCGAGCAAGGCCTCCTGCTCCAAGATGTTAGGCCGCAGAGCGACTGGTGACATGATCCGGAAAACAATTGCATCTCCGGCAAGGTAAGATTCTGAAATAAAAGTTTCTCCTGACCCCCTCCCCAACCCACGACATAAAACAAACCAGACAACATTTACACAAACTTTTAAAACACACTAAAAATATCAAAAAAAAGATGAAAAACAGACAGACTGTTGGCAAGGCTGTCAATCGTGCCACGCCCCTGGCGAATATAATCAAGCCAAACCCAAGAACAATAGGTAGAGCAAAGAGAAAGATAGTGTGCAGAATATAGTTCTCAGCAACAGAGTGTAACAGGGCCAGAAAGAAAAGTCCAATATCTGGAATGAGGTAGGTTGGAGAATCGGTACTGTACCCTAGCTTATGGAAGGATAGTTCAGAAACCTAATAATAGAGGGGAAGAAGCTGTTCCTGAGTCTGCTGGTGCACGCTTTCAAGCTTCTGTACCTTCTGCAGCACAGGAGAAAGGAGAAGGAGGAATGACCAGGGTGGGACAATTCTTTATTAGATCAGCTGCTTTTCGGAGGCAGCGTGAAGTGTAGATGGAGTCAATGGAGGGGAGTCTGGTATGTGTGATGGACTGGGCTACATCTACAATTCTCTGCAATTTCTTGCGATCTTGGGCAGAGCTGTTCCGCCCGCCCTGCGATGTCTCCAGCGCTGCGCCGCTGCTGCTGAAGCTCTGGTCTAGGTCCCCGGCAGGAAAGGTCGCTCCAACCCAGGTGGTAGGCCGCGAGGAGGGTGGCGAGGACGAGACTCGGTGAATAGTCGCTTCCTCGCCAGAAAGTAACTGGGAAACTTCCTACCCCCCTCCCCCACATAGAAAAGCTAAAGAAATCGCCAGAACAAACTTTTAAAACTGACTAAAAATTAAAAAAGACAGAAAATCATACAGACTGTAGGCAGAGGCTGCCATCAATGCGGCGCCCCTAGTGGAACATGACAAATAAATGTATCTTGTATCTTGTATCTTGATTCCTTGATCCAGGAGTTTGGACACTTTAACTCCCCCTCCCATTCCCACACTGACCTGTTTGTCCTGGGCCTCCTCCATTGTCAGAGTGAGGCCCAGCGCAAATTGGAGGAACAGTACTTCATATTTTGATTGGGAAGTTAAGTCCCCAGCGGTATGAACATTGACTTCTCTAACTTCAAGTAACCCTTGTTTTCCCTCTCTCTCCATCCCTCTCCCTTCACAGTTCTCCGACCAGTCTTACTGTCTCCGACTACATTTTATCTCTGTTTACTTTGTTGTTGCCTTCTCTTAGCTAACAATGATCTATTCTACATTTGCCTTGATCCCCATTCCCTTTGCCCCGTTTTCACACCTTCACACTTCCTTATCTATCTATCTCCCTCCCCTCTAATGTCAGTCTGAAGGAGGGTCTTATCCCAAAACATCACCCATTCCTTCTCTCCAGAGATGCTGCCTGTCACGCTGAGTTACTCCAGCATTTTGTGTCTAGCTTGGAGATGAGTGTGGAGTGGATCATGGTGTTGAAGGCAGAGCTCGGTTTGATAAATAGGAGTCGAATGTAGTGGAGAAGAAACAGTTTTATATCACTGTTATGTCACTGTGAGCTGAGACAAAGTGCTGGAGCAACCCAGCAAGTCAGGCAACATCTCTGGAAAAAAGGATGGGTGACGTTTTGGGATGGGACGTTCTTCACACCCTGTCCGAAACGTCACCCATCTCTTTTCTCCAGAGATGCTGCCTGACCCGCTGAGTTATTCCAGCATTTTGTGTTCAACATTGGTATAAAGCAGCATCTTCAGCTCCTTTCTACACACTCTTCCACTTTGAGCTTCATTGTTTGCTTATAAATCATCTTCTGTAGTTAAAAGATTTGGGGATTACAACATAACTGATAGAAAATAGCTTCTCACTTTATTTTAATGCAGTTTTGAAACATCGACATATCTGGTAACATTGGTTGTATTTTGACATGCAGGAATGTAGGGAATAACTTCGGCATGGCAGAGTTAGAAATATGTGTGGTATTTGAGAATATTCCGTGCCAAGCTATCTTAACATTACACACAATACCTTCAATCCTCACACCTTGCAAATAGCTGCAGTAGAAGCCGTATGCTTTGGTTGGCATTGTGGCCGGTAGCATTGTGCAAATTGCAATCTAACCACCAATGGTCAGGCATAACTTGCAAATAACTTCAGCACTGACTATATAATTTTTAAAATAATTGTTATATGAGAAGACATATATTTTCCTTCTGAGAAAAATCTGCTGATTGCAATATTTCTGAGTTCCAGTAACAGTTCGAAACATAGAACATAGAAATTAAATGGAACAAATATGATACAAAGATTCTTTATATATCTTTGCAAGGCACGAAGAATCTGTTGGGGACAATTTGGTTCTTTCTGTGGAAGTATTAAAATGACATATTTAGGTCGACACAGGGACTCATTGTGCCTGTTTCTGGGTTGAAATGGGGACAGCTGAGGACCAAACTCTCTGCATCTAAACATGATCACATCACATCTGATACTGTTTTAGTTCAGGCACTGGAATATGTACATCTGGAAACAGCTGGGATTGTTCTCCTTTCTATGAGCAGGCTGCCTTTGAACTTAACAACCAATGGGCCTCAGGATTTACAGGAACAGATTGAATCTCACAATTATTTTTAGGTTTTAGAATAGTTTGGTTTTTAGAGATACAACATGGAAACAAGCCCTTCGGCCCACCGAGACCACGGTGACCATTGATCACCCGTTCTCACTAGTTCTATGTTATCCCACATTCCCTACATATTGGGGGGTGGGGGGGGGGGGATATTAAAGACCAATTAACCTACTAACCCACATGTCTTTGTGATGTGGGTGGAATTCGGAGCACCTGGAGGAAACCCACATGGTCACAGGGAGAACGTGCAAACTCCACACTTACAGCCCTCAAAGTCAGGATTAAACCCTCTAGGCAACAGCTCTACCTGGAGCACCACTGTGCCACCCTGGCTAATTGTGCCAGCATTAAAATGAAAACTAAACTGTTCACTATACCTCAGTACACATGACAATACTAAACCTAAACATGTGTAGCCTGCCTGATGTTTAATTCCCTGGCAATTACCTGTCCAATCCAGGTTTAATTGAGTAGGAAGGAACTTCAGATGCTGGTTTACACCAGAGAGAGATACAAACATGCTGGAGTAACTCAGTGGGACAGGCAGAGCTATATTGCCATCTATATCTCTCATTTCCCTTCCCCCCAACTCTCAGTCTGAAGAAGGGTCTCGATCCGAAACCTAACCTATTCCTTGTCTCCAGAGATATTGCCTGACCCGCTGAGTTACTCCAGCAATTTGTGCCGAATCCTGGTTTAATTTAGTCTCAGTTCAGGACTGATTTCATTATTTGTATGACAGAGTTCAAATTAACAACAAGATGATTCATCTACTGTTCTGTCCAAATTCATATACTTTGGGAGGGAAACTCATTTGCACAGCTCCATAAAAGGCATTGCTATTTTCATGTTCATAAGCCATAGGAGCAGAAGTCTACTCCGCCAATCGATCGTGGCTGATCTATCTTTCTCTCTCGACCCCATTCTCCTGCCTTCTCCCCATAATCCCTGACACCTGTACTATTCAAGTATCTGTCCATCTCCACCTTAAAAATGCCCAATGACTTGGCTTCCACAGCCATCCGTGGCAATGAATTCCATAGATTCCCTACCCTCTGTTGTGAGGGAAAGATAGATCAGCCATCATTAAATGACAGAGTAGACACGATGGCCAAATTCTGCTCCTATGACTTATGACCATATTGGACTCTTGGTCCTCTGACCTATGTCTTAGACCCTCTGGACCGCATGGGAGCCCATTTCCACCCTCTCCCATCATTTCACCAGCCGTTTATTCAATTGCAACACCACTGTGGCTGGAAGAGTGGTGCTTCTGTAGAGGCATGTCTCTTTAACAGCTGACTGCAGAGGTTGCACCTGTGTTGTCGCATTGTAACAGCTGGGAGAACTGGCACCCCATCAATGGGAACAACCGGCTGAAACCAACAATGCTGGTGTCAGTGCAGCAATACAGAGGGGTACCTGACAATGCGGCTCTCTGAAGCTCTATTTGAAGTACTGCTCTTAGCATGAGTTTCACAAACAGTGTTAGCACGACTCACCCGACTCCTATAACACCAAGAAAAAGGATTAAACAACTTCTCTGCATTTGTTTTGCTGTGAACCATCCTCCAGGTACAGTCTTAGCTTTATGGCACATGCTTCAGCTATTAGAGATCAATGTTCAGATAAACTTAGAACATAATGTTAATATTTTGCTCTCTAACTTCATGGGCAAATTAAATAATGACAGGGTGGCAATTCTTAAATCAGAATATTTACTTTCTATGAATGTCCAATGGATCAAAGGTTCAATGGTGTTTTCATGTCAGATGTGCAAACGCACAGTGAAATTATTTTCTTACATATCATCCAGAACAGTATTGCCATGCCTAAATCATCCAGTACAGTATTGCCATGCTTAAGCTCATCCTTCATTAGCAAGTGTACAGAAATAGTCTACTGATCCCGTGTGCTTTGGCACCATTTTTAAAGTCCAGTCCTCGCTCTAGTTCTAATGTCATGATTTTGTCATGGTTTTCTGATGATTGAGAATGAGCTATTGGAAAGTCAACTCACCTCTCTTACTTTTTTTGCAAGTTTCAAATGGATTTCTTTTCTATCTTCCAGTTCTCTTCACTGATTTGAACGTGACGTTTCTTTCTAGATCTTCAAAGCAGTGTTACCAGGAGATGCAAGGAACTGCAGATGCCAGAATTCTGAGCAAAACACAAAGTGGTGGAGGAACTTAACAGGTCAGGCAACGTCTGTGGAGGGGATGGAGTGCCGATGTTTTGGGTCAGGATCTTTCTTCAAACTGATTCTGAATCTGAGTCAGTTTGAAGAAGGATCCTGACCCGAGATGTCACCAGTCCATTCCCTCCACAGACTCAGTCTGACCCACAGAGTACCTCTAGCAGTTTGTGAAACCAAGATTCCATAGTTTTTTGACACAGTCACTGTGGTATTTGACTATCAGGTATGAAGGAAAAGTACTGCCTAAAGTTCAATGTATTGTTCCTTCCTTAAGAAACAATGTAATGAGAACAAAGACACAAAGTGCCGGAGTACCTCAGCGGGTCGGGCAGCACCCCTGGAGAAAGTGGATAGGTGATGTTTCGAGTCAGAACCCTTCTTCAAACTGATTGTACGGGGTGGGGGAGAAGAAGCCGGAAGAGAGGAGGGGCAGGACAAGGCTTGGCAGGTAATAGGTGAACACAGGTGAGGGAGGGGGAGGGTTCGATAGGCAAATGGTTGGACAAAGGCCAGAGGTGAAATGCCGACAACAGAACAATGAAATTCTTATTTGCAAACCTGTAAATGCGATGCACACCGATAATCTAATACGCAATCAGATTGAATAAATTAAAACAATAATCACTAAGGAGCACTTTCCTTCAATTTGCTTACAGCCCGTTTATGGTTGCTTTTGATGCCGACAAGCCATGGTCTAAATAGTGGGTTTACAGCCAGTGTGAGTCGTTGAATACCGGTGTCAGACAAGGCTGCGTGATCATCCCAGCTCCTCTCTTAATCTTTTCCTCACATCATCTTTCACCTCATCTCCAATAAACCTCCCACAGGAGTATCACTAATCTTCACATCTTCAGAACTAATGCAAGGCAGTTTAGCCTACAGCAACTATGTTCCAAAACCAAGGTCACCTGAACCTCAGTGGTTGAGCTGCAGTACACAGATGATGCTTGTGTTTGCATTCACTGAGAATCCAAACCAAGCCATTAATGCATTTGACATATGCTACAACCACCACCTCCAAATAAGCTCCAAACTAGATAGACTCGGGGGCATTATTTTTGTCTTTGCATAATTATCATTGGTTTATTGTGTGTGTGTATATATATATATATATATATATATATATATATATATATATATATATATATATATATATATATATATAAAATGTGTGTATGATGTGTGTGTGCATGTTTATATATGAATATATTATGTATATACATATGCACACACACACACACATATATATATATATATATATATATATATATATATATATATATATATATATATATATATGTGTGTGTGTGTGTGTGTGTGTGTGTGTGCATATGTATATACATAATATATTCATATATAAACATACATATACATATATATATAATATATTTTGTTCATTGTTGGAACTTTTTGTTGTTGGTTTTTACAGGTTTTACAGAGTACTAGTTTAAATATGTGTTGTGCCTCTGCAAGTAAGAATTCCATTGTTCCATCTTGGGACATGTTACAATAAAACACTCTTGAGTCTTGACAACTTTATAAGTAACCAGTGTAACTATGTTCACCTGCTTGTACAGGGCTGTTTGTTTTGTTTTATAGATGAGAGTAATATAATGTACAGTATATCATCTTGCAGGGATATTTCTAATTCAAGGTTGGTAGGTTGCCACCAACTGAAGAAACCGTGTTATGTTGTTGTCTTTCAGGACTCAAGTGTCTGAGCTATAGGGAGAGGTTGAGCAGGCTAGGACTTTATTCCTTGAAGTGCTGAAGGATGATGGGTGATCTTATAGAGGTGTACAAAATTATGAGACAAATAGATCGGGTAAACACACAGAGACTTTTGCCCAGATTAGGGTAATCGAGAACCAGAGGACATAGGTTTAAGTTGACGGGGGGAAGATTTAATAGGAACCTGAGCAGTACATTTTTCACCTAAAGGGTTGTGAGTGTATGGAACGAGTTGCTGGATGATGGAGTTGAGGCAGGCATGCACCATTGCAACGTTTAAGAAACATTTAGACAGGTGCATGGATAAGATTAGAGGGACATGGGACAACATGGCAGGCAGGTGGGTCTAGTATGGATGGGGCATGTTGGTCTGTGTGGGCAAGTTGGGTTGAAGGGCCAGTTTCTACACTGTATTAGGCTATGCCTATTGTAGCAGTATACAACACCATGCTTTAGCTTTCAGTTGAAAGTAATTTCCCTGAAGAAGCAGTGTGTGCACTTGAAGCTCCACTGTTTATGTGAGAATTCAACATTCCCCAGAAAAGGCCAGCAAGAACCCAATGGACCACAACTACCACTCAGAATTATGTACAGGAAGGAACTGCAGATGTTGCTTTAAACCGAAGATAGGCACAAAAAGCTGGAGTAACTCATCGGGACAGGCAGCATCTCTGCAGAGAAGGAATGGGTGTTGTTTTGGGTCGAGATGCTTCTCCAGTCTGGAACGTCACCCTCTCCTTCTCTCCAGTAATGAGGACTGACCTGCTGAATTACTCCAGCATGTTGTGTCTGCCTGGTACTCCATCGTATAACATAATCAATTATTCTGTTGGCACATTTCCCCAGCAAATGAAAAATTGGGTTAAAGAAGATAGAAATAATAAAGTCCCTCATCAGCTCAATCTTGAACCTCACTTATTTTTTTCCATTCATTTTTGCCCTACATATATTTTCCTCTGCCTTTTTCTTTAAATTCCATCAACTTGACTTTTTCTCACTGCTGGAAACAAAATGCTTTAGTTATTTGGCCTTGATCAGAATATTTTTATGTATAAAGCATATCCTATATATAGAAGTAGAAGGTAAAGGATGAATTGTGAGAGTGTGTGGGCCCAATGCTCCTTCTGAGACAGGGTGTAATCCATGAGTGATGCAGCCACTGGTTAATGCACAAGTCCAAGATCAACAATACGCAGAAGCCATATGCCTTAATAATCCATCTTTTTCCAACCTGCCTTTAATACCCAACACTTTCCAGGTGTGTAGGCTGCTCGAGTTAACGGGTTTATAATAACCCTCATAATTAGGACATGTGGTGTTGAAAATGTTATGTTTGCAAACTCCTTCATGGATTAATGTAAAAATACAGTCTACTTTCTGGGTTAAACTTGGTGGGGAGGTGGGTTGGTAAGAAGAAAATTCTACATTGATGTGTTCATCTCATAATATTAAGCTTGGTAGAATTTGACATTGATATTTCATAATATTACATGTTGCTCTCTGTATTTTCATGTTCCCAATTTACTAAACTATACTTGAAACAATGAAGTATTAAACATAGGACAGCCTATTATTAATATACTTAGAGTTTCAGCATTTGAATTGATATCTTTACCTTACTGATTTAAAGTAAAAGCTAAATGTATTTTCAATTCCATTAAGATATATTCTTTCAAAATAATTTAGAAAGGTGTGGGTTTAGGAGGAATATATAAAATCAGTGTAAATTACACGGGGAGAAGGAATGGGTGACATTTTGGTTAGAAACAGAAGGGTCTCGACCCAAAACATCACTCATTCCTTCTTCCCCGAGATGCTGCCTGCCCTGCTGAGTTACTCCACCATTTTACGTCTAACTTCGGTTTAAACCAGCATCTGCAGTTCCTTCCTACACAGTGTAAATTATACAACATACTTTACAATGGTGGCTAAATGCATTTACTGTTACTTATCATGAGATAAATCATGTACTTTCCGCTCAGGTTCATTGGACACTTGACAGACTGGAGCCCATTATCAATTCCGGGGGTTGTAATTTGATTTGATTCTTTCGGGATGAATTGTTTTTTGAGTTTCGTTAGTTTAGAAATACAGCAAGGAAACAGGCCCTTCGGCCCACACCAAGTCCATACCTACCATCAATCACACATTCACACTAGTTACATGTTATCCCACTTTCTCATCCACTCCCTGCACATTGGGGGAAATTTACAGAGGCCGATTAACTTACAAACTCACACATCTTTGAAATGTGGGAGATTTTCAAGTATGTTTGCTAACACTTTATACAATTTTCAATAAATTTACCAGCACTCTCCCCAGAAAGATGTTAAGCTTTTCAAAATTTTGAAAAGGCAGAAATATTTTTGTTTGGCAAAGTCATTAACAACTGTCGGCAAAGAGTGTGAAGTTGTCATTGTTTAACTGGAAAAAGGAACTGGTTTGATGAGCTGAATGGTCTATTCTTGTATATATGTTCCCATGCCATAATAGAGTTATAGACTGATAGTGTGGAAACAGGCCCTTCGGCTCACCTTGCCCTCACCTGCCAACATGTCCCAGCTACACGAGTCCTGCCCGCGTTTGGTCCATGTCCCTCTAAACCTCTCCTATCCATGATGAAGGATCTCTCTGAATTTAGTTAATGTGCTACTTATTAAAATAAGGACATTATTTTTGCTTTTGTCAACCATAAACTGTAACTGTTCTGATGCAATGACTTGATGCAGAGAAAATTGCATTGACCAACTTCAGAGGATGAATTCCCAGGACGTCAAGTATGTATTCTACACCATCTCTCCCTGTGATTTCCATGGCTCTCCAAAATCCAATGAATGTAAGTTACAGACACCCTGTATATAATAGTGTTGGTGTACAAAGCTGCAGAGATTACAAAGTATATTTCAGACCAACTACAATGAGGACCATTTTCTGTCACATTAGCCAGGACTGGGTTTGCACCCAGAAGCTATGTGTGAAAGGTTAGCTAGTAAACATACAGGTCCACCACTGATTTTCTGGCACCCTTTGTTCCAGAGTCTTTCTGGATAATATGTTTTACCGGACCAACAGAAGTCATGGCCTTGGCTGCTGTGATACCAGCCCACAAAGTCGGTTGTGGAAGTCGGCTATGGGAATGGATCTGCCAGCTCCAGTTGGGCCAGAGTAGCAGAGTCCCGGCCACAGGGGGCAAATCCGACCCACTGATCGGCACAGGCGTTCCAATGAGGTCGAGATCGGCTGCCTCATCTTCGTAGGCACCACATTTTCAGGGGGCTTTCGGGAGGAGGGGGTGGGATTTTGTCCGTATTAAAAGAGGGGCTGGACCACCAGTTGCCAGAAAATCAGTGGTGGACATGTACTTGTCAATGTAAATAAACTGTGATGTTCTGATCAAGATAATTTCAATACAAATGCAGGAATCTACACATTTTGAAAATGCTTTCATTCTCAGGATATGAGTCTCAGAGGCAAGACCAACAATCATCACCCATTTTTGTTTTGCCTTCAGAGAGTTTAAGGCTTGCTTGGCCATTTCAGATGTCAATCAATAATGAACTGGCTTGCATGATACCAGACTAACATATGGGCCAAACCATTCATGGTGACAGGTTTCCTTCCTTGAAGGACGTACTTAATGAGATAATACCAGCGTTAAATGCACAATTGAAGCATTTAAACAGTGGTTGCTGAGCAGATTTGGCAGCACTACAATTAGTGTGGAATGCACTTCAGGTCTCAGTGATTGAAGCAGAGACTATTGCCCTTAAACCATAGATCACTGCTTAAACCACAGGGAGGGACCAGTGAGGGTAAGTCAGACATCTGCTTTCTAACCTGTTCAATTTTACTTTCCGTGCTCAGGATGTATGAGGACGGCACTGCGGCACAGTTGGTAGAGCTGTTGCCTCAAAGCGCCGCAGACCCAGCTCCACGCCAGAGATCCTGCCCTTGGGTGCTGTCTGTGTGGAGCTTGCACATTCTTCCTGTGACTGCGGGGATTTCCCCCAGGTGCTGGTGCTTCCTCCAACAACCAAAAGACATGTGTGTTTGTAGGTTAATAAATCTGCCCCTAATGTGTAAAGAGGGAGTGGATGTGAAAGTGGAATAATGTGAATAGATGATCGGCGTGGACACGGTGGGCCGAGGGGCCTGTTTCCATGCTCTATCTCTAATTTAAACAAAACAAAAATGGACTAGTCGAGGTTAAAATCTAGAGCATATGACTAATTAAGAATAGATTACATGGGTGGTTGAGGGAAAGAAGATCAAAGGAAATTAAGAACAGAGTGTACACTGTGGAGTCAGATACTTGCAGAAAATATATAGCAAAATGGACCAAGCAAACAGCCTATTTCTGCCTGCTAATTTCTTTCTAATTTAAAAGTGGTTCAACCATTTCTATACTTTGATCTCCGTAAAGTTTTGGATGATAAATTACACTGCAAAAGTTTGTAAGGAATGATTTAATCTTCCATCACTTTCCCAGACTTATTTATTGGTAAATATATGGCGATGGAGTTCAGTGCAGTCCAACACATTTAATTCAATGCTACGCAATTACTGAAATATAAACCAGATGATTTTTTTTTTTTCAACAGAATCTTTTTTCAGATCACATCATATAACCTTAGGTTATTATGACCTTGTGTGCCTCTCTAGAAAGACCATCCATTCATATAGTCCATTTTCTTTTTTAACTCTGCTCTGAAATGTATTCTGCATTGTAACTTCGGAATATTGGTTTCTTTTTTTCTCAGATTTCCCTTATGGGCAGCAGAGTGGCGAAGCGGTAGAGTTGCTGCCTAATACAGCGCCAGAGACCCCGGTTCGATCCAGCTTACAGGTGCTGTCTTTACAGAGTTTGTACGTTCTTCCTGTGACCGCATGGGTTTTCTCCAGTTTCCTCCCACACTCCAAAGACGTACAGATTTGTTGGTTAATTGGCTTCATTGAAATTGCAAAATTGTCCCTAATGTGTAAGATAGTGCCAGTGTACGGTTGATCACTGGTTGGCGTGGACTTAGTGGGTCAAAGGGTCTGTTTCCACACTATCTCTAAAGTCTAAGGTCCTTCTCGTTCCACAGTAAATGACAACTCTCCCTGTCTTTCTCTCCAGGACTACCATTTAATGGAGGAAAACTGGTTTAAAATGGAGAGCCCGAGCTGAAGATTTCTCAACAGAATTGGTTCAAGTTGTTTGATGGGTTGTTTGATGTTGTAGCTTCTGATCCCAAGACTGTGCCCATCATGATAACACATTTGACATGGAACACATCTCAGCCACTGAGTTCTCAAACTGAAGATTGGTCCTGATCTGGAACGTTAATAATCCATGTCCTCCAGAGATGCTACCTGACCCGCTGAGTTACTCCAGCACTTTGTGTTCTGCATCTGCAGTACCTTGTGTCGCCTCTGTCTGCAGTTACCATCTACATGTCCAATTGCTGGGTCGGAGTGCATAACTTCCAGGAACATTACACCAATTGTAACCTTGCCGCAGTTCACTTGACTCTGTCAATGTCCCTTCTGGCAATCTTCTCCACTTCCTTCTTCTTGGGCAGTATTGCAGGCTGACTGGCTTCCACCCCATGTCTGTGGGATCTGACATGGCTGAGGAAGCAAATGTGGGAAGCACGGAGTCCTTCGCAGATGGAGAATCATTGATACTTTATTGTCACATGTACTTAGGCACATGAAATTCTTTGTACAATCCAGTTAAACCATACAGCAGACTTCACCTAGGCAGCACACAAAGAGCTGCCAGATTTCTGGTGCCGACATTTAAAAAGTTCTTAGTACAGTCATATCTTCTTGTGATCGTGCACCAGGCCTGTTCTCACCCGTGGCCGCAGGTGGCCGTTGGGTCCTCTTTGTTCTCGGCGGCCTGCTCGCCATGTTGCGCATGGTGGACCTCCGGTCGTTCGGCTCAACGGTGAATCCAAGGAGCCTTCTGCTGCTCCATCTCACAAAGTGCTTGGGTAACTCAGCGGGTCAGGCAGCATCCTTAGATAGGTTCAAAGACGGGTCCCACCCCGAAACGTCATCTCTCTCTGTTCTCCAGAGATGCTGCCTGACCCACTGAGTTACTCAGCACTATGCATCTTTTTTTTCCAATAGAAATCTTGCTTGCAGCAGCATCACATGCTATGAACAGATCGAGCCATGTGTTCCACAGCATTATCACCGTGACTCCAAAACACATAGGCTGCAAGCTGGAATGCGTCTAGAAATCAACTTTTGTGACCCATGTCTCAGAACTACATGAAATTTTGCACAGATTTAGATAAAATATAATTGAGAAAGAAGTCATAACTCGTCATTGCCAAAAGTTGCACATGCCTGCACGCCACCCACAGCGCCGGCTCCGTCAGTCCGCCCTCTCACTTGCTACAACACCGGCAGCCTAACAGCCCGACTGACCCCTCGCAGCACCCACCGGAGGCCCAGCCCAACGCTCACCACCCAGCGGCCCAACTCTCACCACCCACCGGCGGCCCGACAGCCTGACTGATCGATTGACCGACACTGACCCTAACCCCAACTCTACATTTGTTATTTAAGTATGCGAGTACTCAGTGAAAATGATATTAAAGAAATACTGAATACATTTTTATTTTACAGTTCACATTATAACTTTATAAAGATAAATCAATTGAAAAACAAAATGATCAGCAAGGTGAGCATTACCTCTATTCCTTGGAAACCTTGTAATTGTTTTGATGTAATGAGGAGGCAGCCATGATCCCAGAGTCCTCGCTGCCTAGTGACCATAAAACAAAGCGGGGGATTGGTCAATTTGCGTCCGACCTCAATGTCAAACGTGCATTGATTGGGCAATTACTACTCAGAAAATTTGAGGTTTTTCTCATGTTTTTTAAAAATGAGCAGGTTTTGTTCTTGACCAGTTTCAGGTATGATTTATATAATATTTTTACACAGTGTGTTAAAAATTTAGGTAGTTCCGTGAGTTGGGTCACGGTCATGAACGAAAAAGCTCCTCGGCCCACAACCTAACAGGATGCCTTCAAGGAACAATGGGACAATATGATTCCATGAAACCAGGAAGACAAAAGCACAAAGCTCTGAGCACCAACAAGGCCTAAGAGACAGATGGAAACGCATTCAGTGCTAAATAAATCCTTCCTGGGTGCCGGGTGTATGAGTGTGAGTGTTTCATTCAGTGAAGGCACACTGCTCTGTAGCAATCGCACAACAGATAAAAGCATCTTCTTTGACGTTATGACTCATCGAGTCATACAGCGTGGAAACAGGCCCTTCAGCCCAACTTTACTTTAGAGTTTAGAGATACAGCGCTGAACAGTGATCTGCATACATGAACACTATCCTAAACACTAGGGACAATTTTACAATTTTACCAAAGCTAATTAACCTACAAACCTGTATGTCTTTAGAGTGTGGTAGGAAACTGGAGCACCTGGAGAAAACCCACATGGTAGCAGGGAGAACAGGGAGGGAGTTAGATGTGGCCCTGAGGGAGTTAGATGTGGCCCTTGTGGCTAAAGGGATCAGGGGGTATGGAGAGAAGGCAGGTACGGGATACTGAGTTGGATGATCAGCCATGATCATATTGAATGGCGGTGCAGGCTCAAAGGGCCGAATGGCCTACTCCTGCACCTATTTTCTATGTGTCTATGTTTCTAACATACAAACTCTGTATAGACAGCACCTGTAGTTAGAATTGAACCAGGGTCTCTGACATTGTGCTGCTCACTTGCCCAGGCCGACCAACTTTCCCCATCTACATTAATCCCACCTGCCTACATTTGGCCCATACGCTTCCAAACCTTTCCAATCCATGCACCTGTCCAAATGTTTCTTAAAATTTGTGTTAGTACCTCCCTCAATGACCTCCACTGGCAGCTTGTTCCATACACCTACCACCCTCTGTGTAAAAAGATTGCCCCTCGGGTTCATATTATATCTTCCCCCCCTCACCTTAAAGCTTTGTCCTCTGGTATTTGATTCCCCAACTCTGGGTAAAAGACCTTGTGCATTTACCCTGTCTAATCCTCTCATGATCGTATACACTGAAAGCTCATAGTAATTTTCTCACAAGTGCGAAGAGCCAGGCCCTCCCACATCTAATCTCTGAACAGCAACACATCAGGAACAAGGATAAATAGCACTCATTCCTACCTACCTGGGGAATGATGCAAGCTCTGTGGTGTATGGTAATATTCTCCAGGAGTTTGATCACAACACATACTTCTTCACCATGGCTAAGGTCACCAATGCACGAGTCTGCAGGTCAATGAAAAAAACAATATTCCAGAACAAAATATACGCTGCAATAACAGATGTAGTTTTGTACTGTACCACACCCAATAAGCACACCACAGCCTTCACAATTGTAGGCATCAATTTTATATTATCATGCAACATGAAAATATACAGCAGCCCTGTGATTCATAATTAAATAATTATTTAGTTTTGTTTAGAGATTCAGGGCAGAAACAGGCCCTTTGGCCCACCTAGCCGGTGCCTACCAGCAATACCCGTGGACAAGCACTATGCTACACACTAGGAGCAATTTCCAATTTTTACAGAAGCCAATTAACCTACACGCCTGTACGTCTTTGGGGTGTGGGAGGAAACTGAGACACTCAGAGAAAACCCTTGCGGCCATGGGGAGCATGTACAAACTCCATACAGAGAGCAGCTATAGTCAGGATTAAACCCAGGTCTTTGAAGCTGCAAGACAGCAACTCTACAGCTGCGCCACCATGCTGGCCATTATAATATGGCTTGTCAATAATTACTTGAGAAACAAGTTGATGAGCAGTTACTTAAAATCAAGTTTTTACCCAAGTTTGGTTTCTTTGATTTTGCCCCAATATCGCTTTACGTTAACATAAACACTGTCTCCCGATGTGCACCAATTCACTGAGAACTTTGCAGTTGATGTCATCACGAACATGATCAAATGTCACTAAATGACCTCTCCATCTAAAAAGCAAAGGAGCATGAAATAAGTCACGTATCATGAAATAAGAGTCTAGGCCACCTAATAGAGGGTGTCCTGCATTTTGTGTCCATCAACTTAAATTTGAGGGCCTATCGAGACCAAAGCATGAGGTCTTGTCATAAAATGTACGAGCAGTAAAGATTGACATGGGTTGCCCTTGGAGAAGCCCATATTACCAAACTTAATCCTTGCCAGATGAAATGTATGAGCCATGCTTCCATTTGATAGGGTGCCAATACCACACAAAACATGGTGTGATCATATGTGTCCAGCAATCATTTACAGACTAACACTGGAGACAGAGTCAGTCATCACCTTTTCACCCACCCACCACCTGGTCCTTTGCATTGGTGACTTTAACAGCCTCTCATAAATTCATACATTCATAAGTCATAGGAGCAGAATTTGGCCATTCTGTCCATCGAGATTACTCTACCATTCAATTATAGCTGGTGTATCTTTCCCTTGCAACCCCATTCCCCAACGATGGGGACACTGAGTGGGAGGACCGCCATGAGGGGAGGGGGGGGGGGGGGGAAGAACAATGGACAATGGGGACCCAGTGTGGGGGAACCACTGGAGGGGGAAGGAGGGGTAGAACAAAAGAGGAGCTGGCGTATTTTGAAACTTTCTCTGCTCTGCAGGTGGCCGCTATTTGCATACCTTGTGTATGCAAGCAAAGAATGTCTCTGTGACAATGAAGTATTCCATTCCATTTACCTGCCATCCGCCACCAGTACACTAGTTCTACTATATGTCCTACACACTAGAGGCAATTAGTATCTCTAAACCTAACTAAACTAAACTCTAGACAGTGAATGCACCTTGAATTACAGTGCATTCAGAAAGTATTCAAAGTATTCTAAGGTTTTTATTAGTCACATTCACATGCACCGAGGTGTAATGAAGTGAAATGCTTTTTGCCATTTTGCAGTACACAAAAGAATACAGACATAACACCAATGAGAGTCTTAAACACAAAGAACATCCCCCCACAATGGCTCCCACCATGAGGGAAGGCACAAAGTCCAGTCCCCAACCCCAGTTCACCCATAGTCGGGCCTATTGAGGCCTCCACAGTTGCCTCTACGGAGGCCCGATGTTCCAGGCCGTTCTCGCCGGGTGGTGGTGCTCCGGCGTCGGGAGAGTCCTCACAGCGGCATGGGAACCCTGGAACGGCCGCCTCCGTACTGGAGGCCGCGGCTTCCGAAGCCGACAAGGCCGCGCCGGATGGAGCTCCACAACTGCCGATCTCGTCGCGAGATCCCAGGCTCCCGGTGTAAAGTTCGGCGCCGCCGCCCGCAGCTGGCCGCTCCACAGTCCCGCAGCTCCGCGATGTTGTTCCCGGCGGTCTCAGCTCACCGGAGCTCCAGCGCGGCGACCCAGGCAAGGCATCGCCCGCTCCACGATAGCGCTCCAGCGCTGTGCCGCCGCCGAAGCCGAGGTTCTGGCGGTCCGCGACAGGAAACGCCGCTCCAGGCCCGCTGGTTGGCCGCGAGGATGGGTCAAAGCTGCAGCCCGGAGAAAAGCTGCCTCTCCGACCAGGTAGGGACCCTGAAAGGCAGTTTCCCCCTACCCCCCCCCCCCAACCCCCCACACAAAAAAGTCTAGACCTCCAAACAAAACACTTTAACTAACTAAAAATAAAAAATAAAACAGTGAAAAGACAGACAACTGCTGGCAGGGCAGCTGTGCACAGGACAGCGCCCCCTCTATTCAGACCCCTTCACATTTTCCACACTTATTACGTTACAGCCTTATTCTAAAATGGATTAAATTCGTTTTTTTATTAATCATCAATCTACATACAATACCCCATAATAAAAAAAGCAAAAACAGGTGTTTAGTAATTGAAAATAAATAACTGAAATATCACATTTACATAAGTATTCAAACCCTTTACTCAGTACTTTGTTGAGGCACCTTTGGTAGCGATTACAGCCTCAAGCCTTGGGTATGACACTACAAGCTTGGCGCACCTGTATTTGGGTAATTTCTCCCATTCTTCTCTGCAGATCCTCTCAAGCTCTGTCAGTTTGGATGGGGAGCGTCGATGCACATCTATTTTCAGGTCCCTCCAGAGATGTTCGGTCGGGTTCATGTCCGGGCTCTGGCTGAGCCACTTAAGGACATTCACAGACTTGTCACAAAGCCACTCCTGTGTTGTCTTGGCTTTGTGCTTAGGGTCGTTGTCCTGTTGGAAGGTGAACCTGCGCCCCAGTCTGAGGTCCAGGACGCTCTGGAGCAGGTTTTCATCAAGGATCTCTCTGTACTTTGTCTGTTCATCTTTCCCTTGATCCTGACTAGTCTCCCAGTTCCTGCCGCTGAAAAACATCCCCACAGCATGATGCTGCCACCACCATGCTTCACCATAGATGTGGTATTGGCCAGGTGATGAGCGGTGCCTGGTTTCCTCCAGACGTGACGCTTGGCATTCAGGCCAAAGAGTTTGATCTTGGTTTCATCAGACCAGAGAATCCTGTTTAGGTGCCTTTTGGCAAACTCCAAGCGGGCTGCCTTTTACTGAGGAGTGGCTTCCGTCTGGCCACTCTACCATAAAGGCCTGATTGGTGGAGTTCTGCCGATATAGTTGTCCTTCTGGAAGGTTTTCCCATCTCCTCAGAGGAACTCTGGAGCTCTGTCAGATTGACCATCGGGTTCTTGGTCACCTCTGTGACCAAGGCTCTTCTCCCCCGATTGCTCAGTTTGGACGGGCAACCAGCTCTATGAAGAGCCCTGGTGGTTCCAAAGATCTTCTATTTAATAATGACAGAGGCCACTGTGCTCTTCGGGACCTGCAATGCTGCAGAAATTGTTTTATACCCTTCCCCAGATCTGTGTCTCGACACAATCCTGTCTCGGAGGTCTACAGACAATTCCTTTGTCTTCATGGCTTGATTTTTGCTCTGACATGTACTGGCAACTGTTGGACCTTATATAGACAGAGGTGTGCCTTTCCAAATCATGTCCAATCAATTTAATTTACCACTGGTGGACCCCAATCAAGTTGTAGAAACATCTCAAGGATAATCAATGAAAACAGGATGCATCTAAGCTCAATTTTGAGTGTCATAGCAAAGGGTCTGAATACTTATGTATACCTGATATTTCAGTTATTTCTTTTTAATAACTTTGCAAAAATTTCTAAACACCTGTTTTCACTTTTTTATTGTGTATTGTGTGCAGATTGATGATTTAAAAAAATGAATTTAATCAATTTTAGAATAAGGCTGCAACGTAACAAAATGTGGAAAAAGTGAAGGGGTCTGAATACTATGCTCTGTAAGTCCCATACTGACAATATTGGATAGGTGCTGGAGAAAGTAATTGAGAGGCTTAGCAGTGAATTGTGCCTCCCACATAAATCTACATAATTCAACGGGTTTCTTGTGTTTGAGTGAGATTGGCGTTTTGGCAGAGAGCACTCAGAATAAAAGAAAAATAACATACAAGTCATAATAAATCATGACATCACTCTTATTCAGAAGGAACTTTCAGCTCCTGGGAAGATGTGTATCAGAATACTCAGACTCGCAGTATATATGCACACATCTAATAGCTTTACACATAGTCCATTCATGAGTTGCAGACAGAATCCAATTATAAGAACTCCAGAGCTGACGCAAAGTGAATTCATGTGTATTCATCTGTTATTTATTTATAATCTTGAAAGTCTATTATTCATTTATAGCTTAGAAAGGCTGACACAACAAGATATTAAATATGGACTCAAAGATAGCTGATGGTGCCTTTGCTGCCCGTGACACAGCTCCATTGCCTTGCTCCTGACTTAAATCAATGGAAGACATTCTCTGCAGGCAGAGCTCCCTTGATTGTGTTGCAGACTGCATCACACTCTGAGGTAATGCAAATGCTTTCCGTGGTGACTCAGTGCGTAAGTGATCTGCCTGGTCTGGTTCTGAGCCTTATAATCCCTCATCTGTACTCAGTTCACACGACAGGTAGCCCCAGTGACCCCCTCAAGCTATGGAGGGGAAAGCGGAATGATCCAAAGGTTCTGTTTCTAATTGGTGATATAGAGAGGCTCTGTTGCAATTTGGATATTGTAGGGTAAGAATCCCCCTTGTCACGATACGGTTGTGTGTTTGAAGGGTTTGTTGTTTCAGAACGGCCTTTCGAGCTTGCTTGATAAAAGTGGATGATAATTTTTCACAAACACACGTATGTTTCTGTTGGTGATTGCAGATATTCTTATCCAAAGGTGCTGACAGAAGTGGATTTGGCTGCAATGGTAAGTTCATAAGTTCTCGGAGCAGAATTATACCATTCGGCCCAACAAGTCTACTCCGCCATTCAATCACGGCTGATCTATCTTTCCCTTTCAACCCCATTCTCCTGCCTTCTCCCCACAACCCATGGCACCCTTACTAATCAAGAATCTGTCAATTATGATGTGAGTATTTGCCAAGTTACTCTGATCATAGGTTGTATGTATCTAATGGAGTGGTTCATTAATCCATAGATCTAATCCGTTGACTGAAGAAGGAAACAGGTGCGGAGAGCACTAAGTGAGCAAAGGTGAATTAGAGCTTTGTTTTCCCTTCACCTCCATGGGAGTACAAATGGACCAGCAGTTCTCATTCCACCATTTTATCCATTGCCCACGCTGAATATCTACTCTTTTACACATAGGGTGGCATTGTAAGTGTATGGAGTTGCCAGAGGAGGTAGTTGAGGCCATAAAAATACTTCCGTTTGTCTTCTTACCATATTTGACACCAGATTTACCATACCAGATTTATACCTCACACTGCCTCGGCAGGTATAATCAAGGATAAGTCACACCCTGGTCACAACCTCTCTTCTCTCCTGTCAGGCAAAAGGTATACAAGAGTGAAAACGCACACCTCCACTGTTTCATCCCAGCTGTTATCAGGCAACTGAATCAGCCTACCAACAACTAACAAACAGTCCTGAACTACTATCTACCTCATTGTAGATGCTGGGACTATATTTGATCAGGCTTTACTGGCTTTATCTTACACTAAACATTATTCACGTTATTCCCTTGATCACATTCCTGTGCCCTGCGGATGGCTTAATTGTAATCACATATTGTCTTTCCGCTGACTGGTTGGCATGCATCAAAAGTTTTTCACTTTACCTAAACTGCAACTCATATTTCCCAAATACTGTATGCTTTTAATTGGAGATTTTTTCTGATATTTATATGCTCTGCTTCTTCCTGAGACATCATCCATTTTGCTACTCTGCACTATCACCTTGTCCTCTCTCTTCAATTTTCTTAAACTCCCCCTCACTTGAACGTTGCCCACCATTAATTATTTTAAAGCCTTGCTAACAGTACGGCTTTATTCAGTTCAAGTGAAGTCTGATCCAAAAAACAACTAAAGGATACAAGTGCTGGACAAGTGAGTAACTCAGCGGGTCAGGCAGGATCTCTGGACAACATGGATAGGCGATATTATCATCAAGACCCTTCTTTGGAGTCAGAAACAGCTCCCTCTTCCCCCAGTCTATTGCTAGTATTGAATTGAAATCCATTGCTCACACAACAATCTTTGCTCCGCATATAAAATTCTCAGATTTTATTGGCCCTCGAGTAATTTGCAATTAACTCAAGTGAGTAATCTGGAGATTAACACCTTTGTGGGTCTGCTTTGTAATTTGGATACCAACTTCTTTAGCAGAACCTCATACTTATCTATATCTTCGCTTCCCAATGTAAAACAGACCGCATGAGTTTGGCTTAGATTGGCAATAATTTATTGAGCTCTTACCAAAAAATAATTTCACTATATGTCTGCACATGTGATAATAAAGAACCATTGAACCATTGTAAATTGTCCCTAGTGTGTAGGATAGTGCTAACGTACAGGGTGATCATTGGTCGGCGTGGATTTGGTGGCCGAATGGCCTGTTTCCACACTGTATGTCTAAAGTCCAAAGTTTGAAGTAAAGACCTTATTTTGAATAGTGGATGTAATATGAGAATTTGGAAGAAATTCAAGTGAATTGCTACTTCAATTGGAAGTAGAGTTTGGGTGTCTCAATGGTGGGAAGCAGCATGGGTGGAGGGGCGGGAGGGGGGGGGGGGGCGGGGGGAGGTGTTTGGGGAGGAGGACGGACTGGGTTAGGGTAGGGGGAGGGGGAGTTAAAGCACAGGAGTTGTATCTCTTCCAGTTGCATGTGAAGGTACCATTGGAAGGTGAATGGGTATTGGCGGAGATGGAGATCTGAACCAGGGAGTCATGGAGGGAAAGAGCTCCTCAGATTGTTCAAACTGGATGTAAGATGGAGGTGGCTCTGTTCTGAAGGAGAGGAAATTATGGAGGAAGATTGATGGAATATGGACGCCGGTGGAATAGAAGATAAGGACACTGGGAACTATCTTTCCTCTGATAGAGAATGGAATGAGGGCAGAAATGCATGGAATTCAATAGATGTGATTGAGTTCAGAAATTCATGAGATATAGGAGCAAAATTAAGCATTTAGCCCATCAAGTCTACCACCATTCAATCATGGCTGATCTATCTTTCCCTCTCAACCCCATTCTCCTGCCTTCTCCCCATAAATCCTGAGACCCGTACAAATCAAGAATCTGCCAACCTCATCCTGAATAATATCTATTGACTTGGCGATGGAGCTCTGTCAGCGCCCGATAGTGAAGAATAAGCTACAGTCAAGTTTCTATGTAAAGACTCATTGTATCAACCAAAGACGATAATTAATCCCATCACTTAGTAAGTTCCATCCCCCCACCTTTTGTCCATACACCTGAGAAAGTTCTCATTTTTAACTTTATTGAGCTTTTATTTCTCAGAAATGTTCTCCAACATCCAAAATCGTTATCCAACAATGTACTGCGATGCTATTGGAGAGACATGTTAGAGTAAAACTGGCGTTGCAGTTCCTATACTCCAAGAGTGATCGCATTCACAATTATATCATTGGCGCTAAAGCTCTAAGAACTTCCAGAGATTTTAGCAGGCACTATATATGTGAATTGTGCTTGTCTTATTTACAGACTTTGCCCAATAGATGGCCCTGTGGTTTTCTGCGGTTGTGCTTCTAAACCTATGATCACCTTGAACATAACAAATCCTGAATTCGTCAACTGAGATTGGGTGACACCACATATCATTTAATTGCTAAATAGAACGTAGAACAGTGCAGCACATGAGAAGGCCGTTAGGCCCACATCGCCCATGCCAAATATGTCTACGCACCTATCTAAAAGCCTCTTAAATGCCCTGATCATATCTGCCTACACCAACACCCCTGGCAGCACAGGTCAGGCACCCACCACTCTCAGTGTAAACACTTGCCCCGCACTCTTTTAAACATTGCCCTCTGATCTTTGACATATCAGGGAAAGAAGTTCTGACTGTCTACCCTATACCTCTCATATTTTTATATACCTCTGTCAGATCTCCCCTCAACCTCCGAATTGCTCCAAAGAAAACATTCCAAGTTTGCCAAATTTCTCCTTGTAGCTACAATCCACTGATGGAGAATGATCCCAGGAATGGCAGGGTTAACATATGATGAGTGTTTGATAGAACTAGGCCTGTACTCGATGGAGTTTAGAAGCATGAGGGGGGGACCTCACTGAAACTAGCCGATTAGTGAAAGGCCTCAATAGAATGGATGTGGAGAGGATGTTTCCACTAATGAGAGGGTCTATGACCTTTAGAAAGATGAGGAAGAATCTCTCTGATCATAGGGTGGTGAATCTGACAATTGCCACAGAAGGCGGTGGAGGCCACGTAAATGGATGCTTTTAGGGTGGAGATTGACAGATTCTTGATTAGTAAGGGTGTCGGGGGGTTATGGGGAGAAGGCAGGAGAATGAGGTTGCGAGGGAAAGATAAATCAGCCATGATTGAACGATGGAGTAGACTTGATGGGACAAATGGTTTAATTCTGATCCGGTAACTTATGAACTCATTAATCCAGGCAGCATTATGTCACTGGATTTTCCAATGATGCACATTGGATGCAAAATCCTCAACTGTACATGTATCATTGTACAATGTGAACTCCCAGTGGGTGATGCGGAAAGCTGAGAGGAACACGACTGGAAAACTTAACGCAGGAAAGCACTCCATCTTTTACTGATGCTAAGAACACTTGTGAACAACCAAGCAATCTGATGAGAGCTGGTTGTCAAAAGCAATCAAGACACAAGAAGACCAGACACCTGAAGCCTAGCCTAATAAATCATAACATCACATTTACATGTCTGCTGGGAAAGAATTGCAGTGCATGGATGTATCAATGGTCTACTCAGCTTTTCAGTTCATTAAACAGCTTCATTAGACTTTAGTCTTTAGGTTTTAGACTTCAGAGATACAGTGTAGAAACAGGCCATTTAGCCCACTGAGTTGGTGACAACCAGCAATCACCAGTTGTCACCAACTCAGTGGGCTAAATGGCCTGTTTCTACACTGTATCTCTGAAGTCTAAAACCTAAAGACAACCAAGCAATCTGATGAGAGCTGGTTGTCAAAAGCAATCAAGACACATTATCACTATCCTACACACTAGGAACTATTTACAATTCACAGAAGCCAATTAACCTCCAAACCTGCATGTCTTTGGAGTGTGGGAAGAAACCAGAGCACCCAGGGCAAACCCAGACAGTCACAGGGAGAACATGCAAACTCCTAAAAGACAGCACCCGTAGTCTGGATCAAATCAGGGTCTCTGGCACTGTGAGGCAGCAACTCTACCGCTGCGCCCAAGTGTGTGTTTTCACAGTAATAACAGTAAATTATTAAGTAAAATTAATCAGAACTTCAAGTAAAATATATTGTAACAGTCTCTGAGATTTCAGACACCATGTGACCAATATTTGTTGGTGTCAGTGAATAAGTGCAAACCATTTTGGTATCGCGGGTCTGCTCATCATTGGGTTGGCACGGTGGAGCAGCGGCAGAGTTGCTGCTTTACAGCGCCAGAGACCTGGGTTTGATCTTGACTATGAGTGATGTCTGTACAGAGTTCTTGGTTCTTGGTTTCTTGGTCCTCCAAAATATTCCAAATGGAATTTAAACTGTTTGTACGTTCTCCCTGTGATCATCTGGTAATTGCTGTTCAACAATTCCCTGGTCACCTTCTGATAAATTCTAAAATACTCCCAGAGATCAGGGACTTACTACACATTATGAAAATGTTAAAAGCCTTCCCTTTTAATCTTATGTTATCTTTGGCTTCTATTGATCTCTCGGGCCATTTCTCCATAGATTCTTAATCTTTTAGGAAATGTATATTTGATGTGAATTATGAATTATTTCTTGAAAGGTTTGCTGACTTTTCCTACCTTGATATATTTTAATCTAGTTTTCCAGTGAGGCTTAACTTACCTAAATGTTTGATTTGATCAGATTTATGATTCCCATTTCACACTTAAATAATTAACTGAGAAATACTATCAAATTGAAATCACTCATTTACAGAGGTTCCTTTGCCTTGGTTATTGGATAATGTAGGCTCTTAAACATCCAGAAAACAATTTTTCTACAATTTTGCTACAAGTTTGGTTTGACCAGCCTATGAGGAAATTGATGTCTTCCAGCATTTTATTACCTTTGCTACACAAGTCCTTAGTTCCCTGAATGTCTCCTACACTGAAATACAATACAGCACCAGGATTTTTTTTAACATACATTGTTCACTAGAGCATAGAACAGAACAGCACAGGAACAGGCCCATTGGCCCATAATGTCTTTGCTGAACACAATGTCAAGATAAATTAATCTCCTCTGCCCTCAGATGATCCATGCTCCTCCATTCCCTGCTTATCCGTGTACACGTCTAAAAGCTTCTTAAACATTACCATTGTATCTGCCTCCACCACAGCCCCTGACAGCACGTTTCAGGCACCCACCACTCTCTGTGTAAAAAAAACTTGCCCCACACATCTTCTTTGAATTGTGCCCCTCTCACTTTAAAGCTGTGTCCTCTAACCCAAAGATAAAGATTCTGTCTTCAATATCTATGCCTCTGATCATTTTATATACCTCTATCATGCCTCTCCTCCATCAATGGCCATTCCAGGGAAAGCAATCCAAATTTAATTGTGTAGTGGTTTGCGCATTCTCCCTCTGACAATATGTTTCTTTCAGTTATTGTTGGATTCATAAGTTCATAAGTTAGAGGAGCAGAATTAGGCCATTCAGCCCATCAGGTCTACTCCGCCATTCAATCATGGCTGATCTACCTTTCCCTCTCAACCCCATTCTCCTGCCTTCTCCCCATAACACCTGACACCCGTATCAGTATATTCCAAATCCAAATGATGCCTAGGCTGATCGGTTAATTGGCCCGGGTGTGTGAGTGAGAAGCCGGGGGTTGGGGGGGGGACGGGGGGACATGGGAGAGAAAATAGGTGGCAGAACCAACAGGACGTGGGGTTGGTGGGATTTTATTCACCACAGGTTATCTAGGGTCTGAACTGGTTTTGCATTCACAATATGTATGTAACTGGATCTAATGAGTTTTCTGGTTAATGGTGAGTTGGTGGATGTCAATGGTGAGGTTTGTAGCCAGTAAACACACTGTTGAGGTTCAGTCATTAAATCAGGTTGTGCCCACTCAGATTAGATGCCACATGTGACAATACCCTTGCCATAGAGCAGGCACCTTCCTCGTGCTTGAAGTTTGTGCCTGTCTGCATTATACTCCAGGTTTTTCCAAATCAACACCATATTGCCCAAAGAACAAATGCCACATTTTGTAGCTATTTAGTTCTTTTTTTATTGTTAAGGCATTATTTAGGTCACCACATTGGTGCCGCTGAAGATCTGGTGAATCACGGCGCCAGAGACCCGGGTTCGATCCTGACCTCAGGTGCTATCTGAGTGGAGTTTGCACATCCTAAAGACATGCAGGTTTGTAGGTTAATTGGCCTCTGTAAATTGAGAGCGGATGCTAAAGTGGGATTACATTGAACTAGTGTGAATGGGTGATCGATGATCGACGTGGACTCGGAAGGCCCAAGGTCCTGTTTCCATGCTCTATCTTTCAATCAATCAATTTCTGAGCTCCACTATTACTCTCATGGGAAAATTGCAAAACAATTCAAATCAAAATGAGTTCCTGAAGCTATTTTTGGAAAGATGTGATCTAAATTGGGAAATTCATATCTTGATTTACAACCAGCATATCTAAAACTACAGAAGACAATAATTCTTATCTTCCATAACGTAATCACCGGCAGACAAAAAAGAGTGTTTTTGGAATGAGATGTTACATACTTTAGAAGTTGCGACTCCAGGGGATAAATTCAGCAATCCCATATTCTCTACACGGACATGGTTGGAACAATTGGGGCATAGTTTGGGGAATGAGAAGAATGTTGTCACACCCTGTTGCGACCACATTATGTCAGGTAATGTCCATGGAGCAATATGATATGATTACAACATGATGTGGCAAGGTTAATGCTAAATGTTTTTCTTAATGTAAAGGGACCAGCTATTGGATTAAAACACTTGAAAATCTGAGTTAACCAAAAGGTGATGAATAAACCAGGACATGCTCCAGTGGAATTAGGTACATGAGACATCAATGCAATTGACAATCAGTCTGAAGAAGGGACTCAACCCGAAACGTCACCCATTCCTCCTCTCTAAAGATGCTGCCTATCCCGCTGAGTTACTCCAACATTTTGGGTCTACATTCAATTTAAACCAGCATTTGCAGTTCTTTCCGACACAATACAATTGACATGTTACTCTCTCTCCAACTCAGATTCACTTACCAATCTAAAGCCTGCAAAGTAACCCGGAAGCTCAGTATGGTTTTTACTTTTTGTTTTTTTCAGAGGTACTGCATGGAAACAGGCCCTTCGGCCTACCCAGCCGATGCCAACCAGCAGTCATCTGTACACTAGTTCTATTCTGCATGCTAAGGACAATTTACAGAAGCCAATTAACCTACAGAACTGTACATCATTTGGAATATGGGAGGAAACCAGAGCACCCAGAGAAAACCAACATAGTCACAAGGAGTTTGTGCAAACTCTGCACGGACAGCACCCATAGTCAGGATCAAACCTAGATCTCTGACTCTGTAAGGTAGCGACTCTACCACTGCGCCACCCCTATAAAAGCACCAAAAAGCATTTTGAGGTGCAAATGTTGGGGTGCAGGAAGTCCAACGGTTGTTGACGAAGCTCTGTACTAACACTGGATCCAACTGTTTTTCAATGGAAAATAGTCCAAGCTGCAGACGAGAGAATAGTGGCAATGCATTAACTCACCTCACAATTCACTTAGCTGTGCTGCCTGTCAGAGCACATTGCACTGATGCAAGTTCTACATCAGTGTGATGAGTACAGAATATGACATTTATTCTTAATGGGCTTTAGAATACCAGCAAGTCACAAAGATGACCAGTACACATGTGATGCAATGTCAAAGACAGCAGGTGGGAGGAATGTGTAGACAAGAATTGAAATGGTGGTAAAACACACCATTCGAGTGCTGGATTAACTCAGCGGGCCAGGCAGCATCTCTGGAAAACATGGATAGGCAACATTTCTGATCGGGAATAGACACAAAAAGCTGGAGTAATTCAGCGGGTCAGGCAGAGTTTCTAAAGAAAATGAATAGGGGACATTTCAGGTCGAGACCCTGTGTTACCTATTCCTTCTCTCCAGAGATGCTGCCTGACCCACTGAGTTACTCCAACATTTTGTGTCCATCTTCAATGAAAACCAGCAGCTGCAGTTCCTTCCTACACATTTCAGATCGGGACGCCCTTTCAGATTCTAGGATGGTCCGGATCTGAAATGTCGACTATCTATGTCCTCTGGAGATGCTGCCTGACCTGCTAAGGTATTCCAGCACTGTGTTTTACACAGATTTCCAGCATCTGTACAGCCTTGTGTCTCTCTGGGAATGGTGGTGATTGTCGCTGTTTGAATGCAGTGAAAGATCTAATGACTAATACATGTAAAGGACTGGGCACATATTGATGGAAAGTCCATAAATTGTTGTGTCTTATCAAAAACTGAACTGGTCTAACTTCTTTGGATTTGAGATTCCTCGGGTCAGTGTGAAAGGGTTATAAAAGTTTAAATTTGGTGGCAACAATTAGGGTGCATAGCCTCATTTACCCATTGTTACTTATTAACAGGCTGGAGATGAATGATTTTCTATGACTGTTAACTTTAACCAGGGAACATGGTGCACGAGGAGGTTTTTTTTAATACTGAGAAATGGACTTCCACTTTACTATAAATATTCACAACTGACTAACCAATGTGTCAAAGGGTATGCTTTCTTTGTTAAGGCTTTAAAAATAGATTTGAATAGGTAATCATTTTTATTCACTGGCTAATCCAATCCAAGGGTGCAACGAACAAGTGGGCGATGGCTGGTGCAAGCATAAAACAAATAGAACAAAAATGTAGTTTCAGCAATCTTTGGTTACAGATTAACAATCGACTTGGGACTTGGAACAGTTACACTAAGTCCTAATTGTAGAACGTGTGAGGAATTGAACAGTCTGGCCGTCCCTTAAGTGTTGTCTGAGAACAGGAAGGAAAGAGCTTGTTTGGAATCTGTGGAATGGGAGCATAGCTTTTCATCTTGAACCATTACTCTTTCCAATTCCTCCACGTAACTGTGCCCTCAAGGCTGGATACACAACTTGCAAGCACACCTCAGCCAATGGTTGCCCTAATGGCTCACGACAACATCTCAGCAACACCCACACCTTCCATCATCCTCATTCTTCGGAAGACGAATGCAATGTTAGCATTCTTTTCGAGAGGACTAGAATATAAAAGCCAGGATGTAATGCTAAGGCTTTATAAGGCACTGGTCAGGCCACATTTGGAATAGTGTGAGCAGATTTGGGCCTCATATCTGAGGAAGGATGTGCTTGCATTGGAAAGGGTCGAGGGGAGGTTTATGAGAATAATCCAAGGGATGCTTAAGTTAACGGATGAGGAGGATTTGATGGCTCTGGGCCTGTACTTGTTGGAGTTTAGAAGGATGAAGGGCAATCTCATCGAAACCTACCAAATAATGAAAGGCCTAGATAGAGTGGATTGCGACAATGTTTCCACTGTGGGAGAATCTACATAGAAACATAGAAACATAGAAAGTAGGTGCGAGAGTAGACCACCAGGTCCGTCGAGCCCGCACCGCCATTCGCTCATGGCTGAACACTAAACAGACACACTTACCCACAAACAGTAGACACAAGACACAGAACACAAGACACTACCCTCCCCTTTATACCGCTATCACCCCTCTCCACCCCAAGAACCGCGTGATCTCCTGGGGGAGGCAAAAAAACGGATAAAAACCCAGGTCCAATTCGGGAAAAAAATCCGGGAAATTCCTCTCCGACCCCAATCCAGGCGATCGACACTTGTCCAGGAGATCACTCAGGTCTTACTATACTAACCATACCTAGGTCCATATCCCTGCCCTCTCCCCGTAGCCCCTTATCCCCTTGGCAGCTAAAAAACCATCTATTTTAGACTTAAATATATTTAACGTTTCTGCTTCCACTGCTCCCTGGGGCAGTGAATTCCATAAATTAACCACCCTCTGGGTGAAGAAGTTCTTCCTCATCTCAGTTTTAAAAGAGCCCCCCCTTATTCTGCAACTATGTCCCCTAGTTCTAGTTTCCCCGATCATTGGGAACATCCTCGGTGCATCCACCCGATCAAGGCCCCTCACGACCTTATATGTTTCAATGAGATCGCCTCTCATTCTTCTAAACTCCAAAGAGTAGAGTTCCAGCCTACTTAACCTTTCCTCATATGTCAATCCCCTC
Organism: Amblyraja radiata; assembly: GCF_010909765.2. Lineage (NCBI taxonomy): Eukaryota > Metazoa > Chordata > Chondrichthyes > Rajiformes > Rajidae > Amblyraja > Amblyraja radiata. The sequence continues at coordinate 28,431,916 of NC_045975.1, read as the reverse complement.
ATTGCAGGAATTAATCTTGTAAACCTTCGCTGCACTGCCTCCAGGGCTAGTACATCCTTTCTTAAGTATGGACCCCAGAACTGTACACAGTATTCCAAATGTGGTCTCACTAATACTGTGTACAGCTGCAGCAAGACCTCCGTGTTTTTATACTCAATCCCCCTAGCAATAAAGGCCAAAACTCCATTGGCCTTCCTGATTGCTTGCTGCACCTGCATACTAACTTTTAGTGATTCATGTACTACTACCCCTAGATCCCTTTGCGTTGCATTACAACGCAGCTCCTCCTCATTTAGAAAATAACTTGCCCTATCATTTTTTTTCCCAAAGTGAATGACTTCACATTTATTAGTATTAAATTTCATCTGCCAAGTTGTTGCCCACTCACCTAGCTTATCTATATCCTTTTGCAGACTCTTCCTATCCTCCTCATCCCCTACTTTTCCTCCCATTTTTGTATCGTCCGCAAATTTTGATATATTACACTTGGTTCCCTCCTCCAAATCATTTATATAAATTGTGAACAACTGGGGTCCCAGCACCGATCCTTGCGGAACCCCGCTAGTTACCGGTTGCCATCCCGAGTATGAACCATTTATCCCCACTCTCTGCTTCCTATTTGTTAGCCAATCCTCTACCCATGCTAATATATTACCCCCAATCCCATAATTTTTTATTTTTAGCAATAGTCTCTTATGTGGCACCTTGTCAAAAGCCTTTTGGAAGTCCAAGTATACCACATCCACCGGTTCCCCTTTATCCACCCGGGTTGTTACTTCCTCAAAGAATTTGAGCAGATTCGTTAAACAGGACTTCCCCTTCACAAAACCATGCTGGTTCTGTCCGATGAAGTCATGTTTATCCAAGTGCCCCGTTAGTGTTTCTTTAATAATTGTCTCTAACATTTTACCCACCACCGATGTTAGACTAACCGGTCTATAGTTACCCGCCTTCTGTTTACTTCCTTTTTTAAATATAGGTGTTACATTGGCCATTTTCCAATCCACTGGGACCGTTCCTGCCTCCAGGGAGTTTTGGAAAATTATCACCAATGCATCCACAATCCCCACCGCTATCTCCCTCAAGACCCTTGGATGTAATCCATCAAGCCCTGGGGATTTATCCTCCTTCAGTCTCATTAATTTCCCTAATACCACCTCCTTGGTGATCTTAATAGTATTTAGCTCCTCCATTCCTACCGCCCCCTGTTTATCCAGCGTTGGAATATTTTTTGTGTCTTCTATGGTGAAGACTGATACAAAATACTCGTTTAATGCCTTTGCCATTTCCATGTTCCCCACCAACAACTCTAGAACCAGAGGGCACAGAATAAAAGGACATGCCATTAGAATTGAAATGAGCAAGGATTGCTTTAGCCAGAGGGTGGTGAATCTGTTGAATTCATTGTCTCAGAGGGCTATGGAGGCCCAGTCATTGGGTATTTTTAAAGTGTCAATTGATAGGTTTTTGATTAGTAAGGGTGCCAAAGGTTACAGGGAGATGGCAGGAGGATAGGGTTAAGAGCGAAATATAGATCAGCCATGGTCAAAGTGTTGAATGGGCTAATTCTGCTCCTATGTCCTATGATCTTGTGATCTTCTGATTATATGTGTTCAAGCTACTTCATTATTCATCCAAACTAAATTTGAAAACAGGTTCAAACCTGTAAATGAATGACATGGATATTTTTAGACTTTTTACTTTTACTTTAGACTTTAGAGATACAGCGCGGAAACAAGCCCTCGGCTCACTGAGTTCACGTTGACCAATGATCACCCCATACACTAACACTATCCGATATACTAGGGACAATTTACAATTTAACCAAAGCCAATTAACCTACAAACCTGTACGTCTTTGGAGTGTCAGAGGAAACCGGAACACCTGGAGAAAACCCACCCGGTCACAGGGAGAACAAACTCCCCACAGACAGCACCCGTGGTCAGGATCGAACCCCGGTCTCTGGGTAGTGGAGGCTCATATCATAGAGGTGTTTAAGAGGCTTTTAGATAGGTACATGGATATGGAGTGATATGGATCACGTGCAGGCAGAGATGATTTGTTGAACATGGCATCATGCCTGGCATGGACATTGCGGGCTGAATGGCCTGTTCCTGTGCTGTACTGTTCTATGGTGTATGTAAGGGGAGCAGATAATTTGGAGATTCTGTGGGAAAGAGGAATTGGACACAGGAGAAACCATGACCTTGGTGAACATCATGCAGAACCACATGACCCATTCCTACTAAACTCTCTGTTCTTCCTATATTAAAGAACAGACAGCAGAAAATCAGAATCCCTTCTGCACCACCATGGATTAATTCTCCCTTCCTCAATTCCATCCAGGGACCCCAACAGCTCTTTCAGGTGAGGCAGAGGTTCACTTGCACCTCCTCCAACCTCATCTGCTGTATTTGTTGTTCTCGGTGTGTGGACTCTTATATATCGGCGAGACCAAGCACAGACTGGGCGATCATTTTGCTGAACACCTTCGCTCAGTCCGCCTTGGTCTACGCGATCACCAGGTTGCCAATCATTTTAACCCCCTTCCCATTCCCACGATGACCATTCTGTCCTGAGCCTCCTCCACTGTCAGATTGAGGCCATACACAAATTGCAGGATCAGCAACTCATATTTCGCTTGGGCAGCCAACAAACCAGCTGTAAGAATATTGATTTCTCTAATTTAAAGTAAAACCTGCATTCCCTCTCTCTCCAGCCCTCCCTCGCCCTAGTTGTTTTACCAGTTCCACCGTTCTCATCCATGTAACCCTTTGTCATCACCGCTTTCACAACTACAATGGACCATTGTGGGTTCTACCTTTCCTTGGTTATCAGTGCAGTCTCGGATCTGTTCTGAACCTATTCAAACCTCAAGATTCCCTCCCCTCTGAGTCTCAGTCTGAAGAGGGGGCCATTGACCCGAAACGTCACCTATTCCTTTTCATCAGGACTGCCTGACCTGCTAAATTACTCCAGTGTTTTATGTCTCTCTTTGGATTAATCACAATCCAGTGTCCTTTCCCCAGCACTGTTCTATGTATCCCCCTCTATGTTTAGATTTGTAATCATTCAGAGTTTGCTTTGTCACAGATGCTGAAACAGGAAATGTTCCGGTCATTTCAGAATAGCATAAACATGCAATGCCAAGCAGTGAAGCAGTGCATTATTGCACGCCAGGTTAATTACACTTATTCCTTCAGCTCAGAAATCTTTCTCCCTTTGTATTTCATGTGCCTCTATGAGTTCCTAAACTACACCCTAACCAAAACGCCCCTATTGTATCAGCCTCTACCACCCAGAGACCCGTGGTCGATCCTGCGTGCTGTCTGTGTGAAGTTTGTGCATTTCCCCTGTGACCAGTGGGTTTTTTCTCGGTTTCCTCCCACACTACAAGACATTTGTAGCTTATTCTGTGCAGAGGAATACACAGGAGACAAGAAGGCTCCAGAATGTGAAACTGTCCACGTCTCAGTGTGTGTACTTCACAATGATATACCATACACACAATCAAATCCACCTCGTCAGACCTATTTGCCAATATGCTTCTTACTTGGAAAGTAAAGAGTAAAACTATTTCCAAGCTATCCCCCAAATGGCAAGGCTTTATGGTGAAAGGGGCAGTTTGAAAGAGATGTACAGGGCAAGTTTGTTTTACACAGAGGGTGGTGGTGGAGGCAGATATGGTAGTGGCATTTAAGGCTTTTAGATAGACACATGGGTAAGCAGAGATTGGAGGTATATGGACAACATGCAGGCAGAGGAGTTTGGTTTATCTTGCCATTATGTTTGGCACATTCATTGTGGGCCAAAGGACCTGTTGCCATGCTGCCTGCCGTACTATGTTCTAAGTAGTTTAAAAAATACATTTACAGGTTTGACCAACAAAGTGGCTTTTGAGCTAGACTCTGTTTTTGTAACATGGTATTCCTAGTATTGACGGTCCACAGATGATGTTGACGTAGCATCTTTTTCTGGTCTCATTGAACAATTTCTTGACTCTTTTCAGCTTTCTGTTCTTGTTCTGTGCTTTAAGGATTCACTTTAGGGCGACATCAATAATCTTCCTCACTGCTTTCTTGAGCTTAATGTTGTATTCTGCATCTCTCTGCTGCTTTTACAATATAATCCAATCTCTCCCCAACCCCATATTCTGGTTAGTCCTGGAGTGACAGAGTCACACAGTGCGGAAACAGGCCCTTCGGCCCAAATGCTTACACCGGCCAACATGTCCCATCTACACGAGTCCCACCTGCCTGCGTTTGGCCCATATCCTTCTAAACCTGCCCTATTCAAGTACCTGTCTCATTGTTTCTTAAACGTTGCGATAGTACGTGCCTCAGCTACTTCCTCCAGCAGTTCATTCCATTCACTCACCACCCTTAGTGTGAAAAAGTTACCCCCCAGGTCCCTATTAAATCTTTCTCCCCCTCACCTTAAACCTATGTCCTCTGGTTCTCAATTCACCTACTCTGGGCAAGAGAATCAGTGCATCTATTCCTCTCATGATTTTATACAACTCTATAAGATTACCTCTCATCCTCCTCCATCCACATCACCATTCAATGTGATCAGCCATGATCACATTGAATGGCGGTGCTGGCTTGAAGGGCTGAATGCCCTACTCCTGCACCTATTGTCTATTGTCTATTGTATATTGCCCTGCAAGGAATAAAGTTCCATATTGCTCAACCTCTCGCTATAGCTCAGGCCCTCGAGTCCTGGCAACATCCTTGTAAATCTTCTTTGCACCCTTTCCAACTTGACAACATCTTTCAAATAACATGGTGCCCAGAACTGAACACAATACTCTAAATGTGGTACCACCAACGTGATTAAGGTGCCAACAGAGCACGTAATGACACAATTTCTCTTTAACTCTCGCACTGTGATGCTTGCTGTGTTTCAACTGCTTTCCTTCCGTTCTCTTACAGTTTCAGTTGAGTCAGACTCAGATGTGGCCCAGGTCTCCGTGCAGGACTATATTGTGTCGTTGAAGCTATCCCTGCACATTAACATTACCCTGCACACACTGGGGACAGTTTTACATTTTATACCAAGCCAATTAACCTACAAACCTTTACGTCTTTGGAGTGTGGGAGGAAACGGAATATCTCAGAGAAAACCCATGCAGGTCATGGGGAGAACGTACGAACTCCATGCAGACAAGCACCCATAGTTAGGATCGAACCCAGGTCTCCGGCGCTATAAGGCAGTAGCTCTACCGCTACACCACCATGCCGTCTTGTTCAGTGATGGAAATGGGTTTTAGGAACTAGGGGTACGCTAAGGTACAATACAAACATTGTTTTTATGTGCGGTCATACCCATGTAAGATTACAAGAATGCATAATACAGTTTATTGTGTATTATATGTCATAGCTGCTTTCTTGCCTCTCTCTCTCTCCCTCTCCCTCTCCCTCCCCCCCCCCCCCTGCAGCCATCGTCTGCTTCGGTGAGGGAAGCAGGTCGATGATTGGTCACAACGCCCCTCGGAGACTGTGTCTGATTGGCCGCAGATTGACCAGCGCATTATATGATTGGACACAATGCCCTTGGAGACAGTGGCTGATTGGTCGGGAGGAGACCGATTTGTTGATTGGACGTGAATTTTAAGGGAAGCTGGTCGGTGATTGGACTTAGAGGCAGCGGTTGATTGGCCGCCAAATAATCGGGCACAAAATATTGACAAATAGGAAAACAATAAAATCGGAATTCCGATTTAAATCGGAAGAATATCATGCCTGATCTGCAGCAAAGATACTAGTATCCACTCTAGTATCTTTGATCTGCAGTTCCTTCCTATTGAAGAAGAACCCTGGCCCGAAACAATGCCTAATCCATTCCATCCACAGATGACGCCAAGCCCGCTGAGTTCTTCCAGCACTCTGTGTTTTTTATTTAACTCTGAAATTGAAGATAGACATAAAGCTGGAGTAACTCAGCAGGACAGGCACAGCCACAGGGCGAATGTACTAACTCCGTAGACATCACCTGGAGTTGGGATTGAACGTGGGAATCTGGCACAGCAGCTTTACCGCTGCACCAGTGTGCTGCCCTCACAATAGTTTTTTTTTTAAATCCCATTGCTTTTTATATGCCATCTGAATGAAAGGACAACTAATCCTGAATTATAGTTGCAGTTAATCCTCAACTTTGATCACCACACTACCCTTTCGTTAATTCACCCTCTGCCCAGTTGAGTCATCAAGCTGTTGAAACCTATGCTGCTTTTCAAAGGGCAAGGAACAACTAATGAACATTTATTCTGCTGAAATAATGATGCAGCTTCAGAAAATTATAGGTTACCGAAATGGCCAAAATTCCAAACCAAATATACTTTGCATGCAAACTGACGTGGTGGCATTAAAATTAGGGCGGCACAGTGGCGCAGCTGGTAGAGATGCTGCCTCACAGAGCCAGAGACCCGGGTTCGATCCTGACCTCGGGTGCTTTCTGTGTGGAGTTTACACGTTTTCACTGTGACCGCGCGGGTTTCCTCTGGGTGAAACATAGAAACATAGGAAAATAGGTGCAGGTCAGTACCCCGTTCCTGCTTTTTCCCTATAATCCCTTCATTCCTTTAGCCCTAAGAGCTAAATCTAACTCTCTCGTGAAAATTGCGTTTCCTCTCACATCCCAGAGACGTTTGGGTTTGTAGGTTATCGGCCTCTGTAAACTTGCCCCTAGTGTGTGGGGAGTGGATGCGAAAGTAGAACTTGTATGAATGGGTGACCGATGAATGGGAGCGGACCCGGCGGGCCAAAGGGCCTGTTTCCATGCTATATCTCTAAACTAAAAAGTTCTGTTCAAAACTGTAACGTATTAACAGCAGCTGTAGCCCAAAAGGGAAAATCTTTTGTATTAGAAGAAGAAACATTTAAGTCAGGGATGGTTGAGGTCATGGAAAAGGGAAAAGCTTCAGTAGGAATTTTCCCTTTCACAGCAGCCCTTGTGAAAATGAAATATCGTAACAGCTTTGAAAAACCTTCTGTAGGCTGTGGGCTGTTTTCGACACTGCCAGAACTGTACAGTTTAAGCACTAGTTACAAAGCATTAAAACAAAAACGTGGTGGCGGATGATATAACAGCTCATTCCTAGTAATGATTAAGCATCATTATTGTAATTAAAGTTCAGCAGCTCTGAGGTGAAAGGCATTGGGGTCGGGTTTGACCTTTAGGTGACCGGCCAGCAGAGGGAGCTGGTCAGCTGCCCGTTCCAGCAAAGAAAGAGGACCCCTGTGGAGAACCCCTTTGATTTGGAGTCAAGGGGCCAAAGGGACTGCGGAGAATCAAATGGACATCCTGATGTAACTGGCATGGGAATGCCCACCAGCAAGGGGAATGATGTTGGCCATGGTGGCTGCTGGTGAGAGTGGATAGGGGCATTGAAGTGGCGGTGACGGGAATAGGATGAGTCAAGATATAAGTGGTGGTGGGGTTGGACAGGGGTGGTTTGGTGGTGAGGGAGGGTTGGGGAGTTCAGTTAGTGGTTGTAGGGCGTAGAGGCAGGTTTGTTGAGGCAGTCGTGATTGAGGGGCGGTGTATTGAGGCGGTGAAGAGCGTGAGAGCAGTGAGAGGCCGGGTTCGCCACTGCGAGCGAAAGATAAGACTGTTTGATTAACATTTTGTGACCTTGTCAGCACCAGAAACATGGCGACTCTTTGTTTACTGCCCAGGTGAGGCCCGCTGTATAATTTCACAATGCGGATTGTATGCATAAACAAAGAATGTCACTGTAGCTGTGACAATAAAGTACCATTGAATCATTATATCATTGATGGTGAGGGGAGATGTGTTGGGGTGGTGGTGAAGATGGCCAAGATGTTGAGGTGGTGGACGTAGGTAGGAATGGGGGGGTGGTAGTGGTGAAGGTGGTAAAAGCAGGGATATGGGTAGGTATTGGTGTGCTGGTGGTAGTACTTTTGAGTTTAAATTTTAAAGATACAGTGTAGAAACAGGCCCTTCAGCCCACAGAGTCTGAGCCGGCTGGCCCTATCTAACAAACTAGGGACGGCTTGCAATTTTACCAAAGCCAATTAAGCTACATCCGTGCATGTCTTCAGAGTGTGGGGCACGGGAGCACCTGGAAAAAACTCACGCAGTCACAGGGAGAATGTTCAAACTCCGTACAGATAGCACCCACAGTCAGGATTGAACCCTGGTCTTTGGCGCTGTAAGGCAACAACTCGACTGCTGTGCCATTGTGTCACCCCTAAGTGGGTGGAGATAAGAGGAAAAAAGAGGGGTGTTGAGGTGTTGGTGATCGGAAGTGGGGACGGGCATTGATGCAGTGGTGGTGGGGGAAGGGTGTGGACATGGAGATGGTGGTGATAGGGTAAGAGGGTGGTAGTGGAGGGTGTTGAGGAGATGCTGATGGGGAAGGATAATGAGGAGATGGTGTAGGTACTGATGTGGGGGGGGGGGGGGTTGAGGTGGCGATAGGGTGTGAGAGGTTGAGGTGTGGTGCGGAGGATTGACAAAGTGGTTTTGGAACGGGAAGAGTGTTGATGTGGTGGAGAGGGGTAGCGGTTCTGCATGGGGATTGGAGATTGGCAATGTGGCAGAGGAGGAAGGGTCGGTAGGGCTGGTTTGGGGAGGAGAGATGTGGGTGGTGAGAGTGAGGATGTGCCGGTGGAGGAGGAAGATGACAATGAGGTGGTGGGAAGAAGGTGAGGGTGTTGAGATAGTGGTCAGGGGAGGTCAGAGACTCACGAAGCGTTAGGGCCAAGGTGTTGAGTGATGTTGGTGGATGTTAATGAAGTGGTGATCTGCTAGTGGACTGGTCCTGAGGTGGCAATGCTACCAAGGAGCCTAGCCTGTTTTGATATAAGATAGACACAAAATGATGGAATAACTCAGCGGGTCAGGCAGCATCTCTTGAGAAAAAGAAAAGGTGACGTTTTGGGTCGGAAGTTTAGAAGGAAGAGGGGGACCTCATTGAAACTTACCGAATAGTGAGAGGCCTGGATAGAGCGGAGGATGAGAGGATGTTTCCACGGTGGGAAAGTCTAGACCAGAGGGCACAGCATCAGAATAAAAGGACATACCTTTAGAAAGGTGAGGAGGAATTTCATGAGTCAGAGGATGGTGAATCTGTGGAATTCATTGCTAATGGAGGCTGTGGAGGCCGTCAATAGACATTTTTAAGGCGGAGATTGACAGATTCTTGATTATTAAGGGTGTCAAGGGTTATGGGGAGAAGGCACGAGAATGGGGTTGAGAGGGAAAGATAGATCAGCCATGATTGAATGGCAGAGTTGACTTGATGGGCTGAATGGCCTAATTCTGCTCCTAGAACATATGGACATGAACCCTTCTTCAGACTCCTGTTTTGATGGACCTTGTACAGGGACCAACAACAATCACGGCCTTAAACTGGACCTCGATCTGGTCATGGAACTGATTGAAAGCTGCAGTGCAAAGCTTCCATCATTGCAACCCAAAGAGGCATACAGCTATCCTACATACATTGTAAAACAAGCAACTAATTATAACACAGTTTAAATCATAAAACACTTGCGTACTTTGGACATGAGATTTGGTGTGAAGCAGCCATGTTCCCAATGATACCGATCTATAATGAAGCCATTAACATTGGACAAGGCCATTCAAAACCTGTGCCCTACCGACTCTGGAGGACTTTGATCAAAACTTCATGCAGTGCTGATGTGGCTCATCCCAATTGGGACAGCAAGAATAAAAATTGTTGCATTTCGAAATAAGAAAATTAATTGAAGTGTTCGTTTCGAAATGCCATGCATTGACCGCTGTTGAAAATGTGTACGTGTAGCTATCATGTGAGGGGTAAATCAGTTTGTTCGTGATGTCTCCCAAGGTTAGGAAACTGGTCCTCCCTGCCAATGTGCACATATGACAACAATGTTTGGGAAACTGCCATTGTGTATCTCAGCAAATAGTCAATACCATCTGCAAATTGGGGGACAAGTAATAATGACTCAATACATAATTAAACATTTAGAGCGGCATGGTGGCACAGCGGTAGAATTGCTGCCTCACAGCGCCATTGGCCCGCGTCCAATCCTGACTACGGGTGTTGTCTGTACGGAGTTTGTACATTCTCTCTGTAACCGCATGGGTTTTCTCCAGGTGCTCCAGTTTTTCCTCCCACACTCCAAAGACGTACAGGTTTGTACGTTAGTTAGCTTTGGTGGAATTGCAAATTGCCCCTTGGTTTGTAGGATAGCGCTAGTGTACGGGGTGATCACTGGTTGGCGCGGAGTCAGTGGCCAGATGGGTCTGTTTCCACACTGATGGGTTCATCATGCTATTAAAGTGCATTGATCAATGTAAGACCAAGTATACTATGAACCTCCGTAATTGGCATTGGTCCTCGAATTAACAAACTCAAACCTGAAGATTTTACCCCACTTCTAAATCTACCTAAAGATTTCTGATTATATGTTCCAAAAGTGGCTTTCCCGCAAACATGCCAACATATGTTCACATATGTTGGTGCATGTGGGTGGGTTCTGTATACACCAGGGCACACCAAAACATAAATGAAGTCCTATGCGCTCTGATTTATCGGTGTCTCCGAATCCTTTTGTACACATTTCCTAAAATATTATCAACAGCATTTTAAAAGCACTGCCATAAATCAGCCTGTGGGATTAGGAACAAGAGATGTTCAGAATGTATAGCTCAAACAGATGTTAGAAAGTTCTAATATGTTGTGATGACTTGTTTAAAGCAACAGGAAACATCTGAGAGCTCATGTATTTAGCACTTGGTTTTGTAATGGTCCACATTATTTCAAGAAATCATTTTGCTAGTAAATCATTAAAATCCCCACATCAACACCTCAGTAGGTACATTCGCTACCCTGTCCTAATTCAGAAGTTCACCAAGAACGAAATGGGGCCCGGGTGGTGGGTTGGGGGGTGGGGGGGGGGTGTGCTTGGAGCGAAGGAGAGACCCGGCAGGAGGTGGGTGCGGAGGGGGAAGGGGAGGCTTAAGGCCACGTGTAACGACAAGCTGTAGATGGGACCGTTCGGTGAATTTTTGTAACTTCGTCGACGCCAAACCGAGGCAACACTTGTGTTCTGCCTAGGTGAGGTCATGAGGACATAATGTCATGTGATAGGAGCAGAATTATAAATTATTTTAATTTTTTTAAAGAAAAAATAATTATAATTTATAGGAGCAGATTTATGCCATTCAGCCCATCAGGTCTACGCTGCCATTCAATCATGGCTGATTCATCTCTCTTTCCTAACCCCATTCTCCTGCCATCTCCCCATAACCACTGTCACCTGTACTAATCAATAATCTTCTGGTTTTCTATGTGGTTTTTAACAGTTTGTAGGCAAAACAAAGAATTTCACTGTACCTCGGTACATGTGACATTAGAGTCTAATTGAATCATTGAAGTTCATCAAACTGGCTCCTTATCTCCACTGTTGTGGAGCTGAATATATCTAGGGAGGTAATGGTGTTGGTTCCTTTCGGCACCAAGATCTTTTAGCTAATCTGGACCCGGTCTCCAAAGTCTGCTCAAGATCTGGCATGTGTGCCGGTCACAGTCTATGTGGTGTTCCTTCTGTCACCAAGTCAACTGAGGCAACTACTTTCGTTCGGTGTCAAAATCACTTGGGTCAATTTACAGAGGCCAATTAACTTACAAACCCACACAGTTTTGGAATGTGGGAAGAAAGCGGAGCACCCAGAGGAAACCCATGGAGGTCACAGGGAGAACGTACAAACTCCAGACAGCACCCAAGGTCATTATTGAATCCGGGTCTCTGCTGCTTGGCCACTACCAGCTGCACCACTGCACCCTCCTAGTTTTAGCAGGACTTATGTCTCGTGTGGGAAGGAACTGCAGATATTGGTTTACACAGAAGATAGACACAAAATGCTGGAGTAACTCAGTGGGACAGGCAACAGTCTATGTGGTGTTCCTTCTGTCACCAAGTCAACTGAGGCAACTACTTTTGTTCGGTGTCAAAATCACCGGACAGGCAACATGTCTGGGGAGGAATGAGTCAAGACCATTCTTCAGACTTTTATTTTATTCGTGTTCATATGTTCTCTTCTCTTTCACTTCTCTGCACCATCCTTCACCTCACTTCCTCATTCTCCCCATATCTCCCACACCCTTCTTCCTTTCACTTGATCCTCTCCTCCTTCCTCTTCCCTCTCCCATCCTGTGTCCCTTCTTCTAACCTACACATTGCATTTGATGACATCATTTTGGCCATCGCCTGCTGCAAACAATTACACAACGGGAGTTTCTAACTCCAGCGTGCAGCGTACATCCATTTGTAGAAGTCTGCCAGGACAAAGCGGGATAGCAATGAAGAATGTGAAAGGGGGAGGAGAGCAGAAAGCCAACAAGGTTTGGAAGTCAAGATGTATTCATCTTTATACAGAGGAGCACAAATGGACAAAGTTTCAGCAGAAATACAATGATCCCAGTTTTTAATAAACGAGGTATTGTCAATAAAGGTGAGGAATCAATATTTCTCTTAAACAAACCATTGGACAGTCTCCAGATTGAGAACTGTGTGTCCAGTCAGAATGTCAAGGATTTGGACAGGGTGGAGTAGCGATACAGTTTGATAAGAGGAAAGAGAGAGGGAGAGAGGGAGAGGGAGAGGGAGAGGGAGAGGGAGAGGGAGAGGGAGAGGGAGAGGGAGAGGGAGAGGGAGAGGGAGAGGGAGAGGGAGAGGGAGAGGGAGAGGGAGAGGGAGAGGGAGAGGGAGAGGGAGAGGGAGAGGGAGAGGGAGAGGGAGAGGGAGAGGGAGAGGGAGAGGGAGAGGGAGAGGGAGAGGGAGAGGGAGACTTTGGTTAGGAGGCACGACTACTGAAACTGGAACAATTTTCAGAAAAACATGGGAAGTAAAGAGGGCATTGAACGCAATTGTTCAAAGCTACAAAAGATAAGGTCAACAAGCAAAGGCTATTTCTTCGAATTACTGTCAGTAACTAGAAATTTAAAATTTAATATCATCAAATGGTTATGTAGAAAAATTCAGAAAATATATTATTCCAAGATTGAGTTTAATTTAGTTTCGAGGTGCACAGCGGTATCTGGGACGTTTGCCCACCGAGCCCGTGCCGACCAGTGATCAACCCATACACTAGCACTATCCTACACACTAGGGACAATTTTACAACTTTTACAGATGCCAAATAATCTACAAACCTGTACGTCATTGAAGTGTGGGAGCACCTGGAGAAAACCCATGCGGTCACAGGGACAACATGCAAACTCCGTACAGACAGCACCCATAGTCAGGATCAAACCCGGGTATCAGGCTGTAAGGCAGCAACTTTACCACTGTGCCACCCTATATGTTGAGAGGAGTAGCAATGGAAACATAGTCAGTCATAAAACCATACAGTGCGGAATAGTCCCATCCGCTTAACTCATCCATGCCAAACAGACATGCCCCAACTGAGTTAGTTCCATTTGATCAATATTCCTCTAAACCTTTCCTATCGAAACCTTCTTAAACTCTCCTATTCATGTACCTGCCCTAGTGTCTTTTAAATGCTAATATAATACCTGTCTCCACTACATCCTCCAGCAGTTCGTTCCATATACCCACCCAGTGAAAAAGATGTTGCTCCGGTCCAATTAATTTTGTCCCTGTCATTGTCCTATCTGGGACACATGACAATAAACTCTCTTGACTTGACTTGACTAAAGCTATGTCCTCTGGTTCTTGATTCCCCTACCCTGTGTAAAAGTGTGCAAACAGTTCCTTATCAAACTGTCACTAAAGACTTATCACTAAACTCAGGAAGTTCCAAAACACTTTATAGTTAATGAAGTATTTCCTTACATGAAGCATCAATATAATGTAGGTCTCTGACTCTATTGGTCTATTGAAAGATGACAGCTGCTCAGTTGGATCCCATCAAAGTCAAAGTCAAAGTCAAAGTAGCCTTTATTGTCATTCAGACCTTTCGGTCTAACATAAATGTGTTATTTATGTTACATAACAAATTTACGCAAACATAAATTTACGCAAACATAAATATCTATGTGATAATTACCAGCGTTTAATTTAGGTTAGTTGGGAGAGAGAGCATGGAAACTGGCCTTTCGGTCGACTGAGTCCGCGCCGATTACTGATCATCCGTTCACGTTAGTTCTATATTATTCCACTTTAGCATTCACTGCCTTCACAGCAGAGGCAATTTTATAGAGGCCAATTAACATCAATCCACACGCTTTTGCGGTTTGAGAGGCCACAGGAGTACCCGAATAAAATCCACGTGGTCACAAGAAGAATGTACAAATTCCACACGGGCAGCATCAAACCAAGGTCAAACCAAGAACCTGCATCACTGGGGCTGTGAGGCAGCAGCTCTACCAGTTGCTGCTCTAGTTTCAGTGAAATGTATTGGAATTGATCAAGACAGCCTGATAATGGTTCTGCTCTTTTTCATACATGTGCCCAGTTCTTTTGACTTGTAAATGAGAGGGCAGTTATTGTTTAATATCGTATCTGAATTGTTTCAACGGTCCTTGTACGACCGATGTTCGTACGGTCCTTGTTTAATATCGTATCTGAATTGTAGCATTTCTGACCTCAGCGGTGATGTAAAAAGGGTTCTGGGTCACTGCAACCCGTCTAACACCAGGGCATAAAACCAAATGCTCTCAGAAGAAGTAGAAATTCAGGGGTTGTCCAGTGGGGCAGCGGTAGAGTTGCTGCCTTACGGCGCCACAGAGCAGAACCATTATCAGGCTGCCTTGAACAATTCCAATAAATTCCACTAAGACTAGAGCAGCACAGTGGCACAGCTGGTAAAGCTGCTGCCTCACAGCACCAGAGACCCGGGTTTGATCCTGACCTCGGGTGCTGTCACATAGGAGTTTTCCGCGTAACCGCCTGGGTTTTCTCCGGGTGTTCCAGTTTCCTCCCACACGCCAAAGACGTACAGGTTTGTAGATTAATTGGCTTCGATAAATTTTAAGTTGTCCTAATGTCAACTAGGGTGCTAGTGTAGGGTGGGGTAGGGGAAGGGGAGGGGGGGTGGCAAGGAGGGCGAGGGAGGTGTATGTAGAAATTACCTAAAATTAGAGAATTCAACATTCATACCACCTTAACTTCCCCCTCGCTTGGTTTTTTTTCCTTACTTGCAGCTTCTCCTACCTAGAGAACATATTGAATGATTGCTTCATGGCCCGGCTTGGCAAGTCGAATGCCCAGAAATGAAGGATGTTACAGAGAGTTCTAGACACTGGCTGGCCCATCACAGGTACTGACCTCCCCACCATAGAAGGAATCTATAGGAGGCGCTGCCTCAAAAAGGCCGCCAATATTATCAAAGACCCACACTCTTATTCTGTGACCATCAGGTTCAAGAATAGCTTCATCCCAACAACCATCAGGCTCTTGAACATGACACCATACTAACCTCAACTATGACCTTCCATGGACAGTCTTTGGTTGACTAAAGACCATAGTTATTTGTGCTTATTAATTTATTGATATTTTTGAATATTATATATTATCTGTGTGCATTGGCTGTTAAGCCACAGCAAGGAAGAATTTCACTGTTGGCTCTTGACTCTTGATGTGATGTGTTCAAGTCATGGTGGGGCATGGTCATGCTCAACAGTGGCACTGCTTTAGCACCCCAACATATTAATCACTGCTCAGTGGAGAGTTCAGGACTTAAAACTGTAGCCATCTTGTAGCAGGCTGGTTAAAATCCACCTTTCAAGTGGACTAACTGGGGAACTGAAGTGAGGAATGTGCCCAAGAGGAAAAGATGAAGGAAGAAACATATGAACGCCCAGGTTCTTCAACAATACAATGGCGAAGTAGGAAATGGCTGAGGGGAAGGAGCATAAATAAACAATCAAAGGGTGGGGATAGGAAGGAGATTACATAATGAAGAAACTCCTGGGTCTCCAGCATAATAGCTTTTCTAAAAACTTCAAACAAACAAACAATTACCAGCTGATGTGATACTTCCCATTAATGGAAGCTGAAAATTAAGATTCAACACAATATAATCTGACTGCATGGTACTGAAATGCAGCATAAACACAAATATTTTGTTTGATAAAATAATTTTTTGTTGGCCACCCATTTTCTGGGTGTGGTGCTGAATGGCTCATTGGACATTGCGGGTTAAACTCATATTACTTGCTTTTTGCCATACTTGAATTAGTTAAATGGGTCGTTAAAGACAAAACAGGGCAATCTTAAATATGATCTAAACAGCCAGAGCATGCTCTTGCTCATCAAAACATGTTATTTGAAATTCTTCATCTGTAAAACATGTGTTAATGATTAATAATATTGAACCACTAAAAGATAAGCACATTATAAACCACTACAATTAACACTTAGAAGCAATCTGTCTGGAATCCTCAGTCTGGGATGCCTAGGTCAGCAATAATAACACGGCACAATTTGTGTTTATTTTAATAATGAATCACGGACTTACATTTAAAGAGTATGAATGAAGAACACAAAACCAACTCGGCCCCTGTACAAATTTCAGATTTACATAAGCAAACGACAACTTATGTCTTTCATTCATCCATTTGACTGCACCTAAGCAATCTGATCTGCGTTTAATTTCCATTTCACATTTCCTAGGTTAGATCAAGTTGAGTTAATGAGGAGCGAGATAAGACTGGGGTGAGGCAAGGTCAGTGAGAATACTTGAGAGAACTTTCTTTCACTTTATTAGTATTGGAGCCACAACGTGACAGCCTTTGCCCTCCGATGTTTCCTCTCATTATTAAACGTTGCTGGGAGTCAGGCAACAGCACAACATTATCTCACATGTGAGACACGTCAGATAGTGGGATACTAATTGTTTGCTGGGGAAGGGATAAATGTGTCTCGCTCTTGCAGAGAACTCTGCTGCTGATGATGTTGGTGAACAAACACAGTCACACGTGGATCAAATTCATTTTGGAAGAATACTGACAGTACATATCTGCTACAAATAAAACAGTCCAATTAGAAAGGGTGTCAGAGTTTATAGGGAGAAGGCAGGAGAATGGGGTTGAGAGGGAAAGATAGATCAGTCATCATTGAATGGCGGAGTAGTCTTGATGGGTCGAATGGCCTAATTCTGCTAGAATTTATGAGTTTATGATCTTCTGCCAGCCTGAATTAATGCTGAGTGGTATATTTTACACGCAAATTGTATCCCCCTTTTAAAACAGCATCACTAATTTGATGGTAAAAAAAACACCAAGTGCAGGAGTATTGTTTACAGAGTAATACAGAGAACACAGAGAATATTGTTCACAGAGTAATATGTTTATATATCGGTTGTGTTACTACAAGTAAGAATTTCATTGTTCCATTTCTGGACATATGGCAATAAAACACTCTTGACTCTTGAGTAAGGCAGTGGGTCAGGCAGTACCTCTGGAAGACACGGCTTGGCAACATTTCAAGGGGCTCTGATTGAGACTGATTGTAGTAGGGAGGGAGAAAGCTGGAAAAGAGGTGGGGGTGGGACAAAACCTGGCAAGTGATAGGTGGGTACAGGTGAGGAGTGGGGGTTAATTGGGGGATGAGTGGACAAAAGCTGGAGATAAAAAGGGAGACAAAATGGTGTAAGATATGGAGAAAAGATGAGTGAAATGTAAGGCCAGAGGAAGGGATATAGGTGGAGAGGGGAGGGGAAAAGGGGGTCAGAATAGTGGGAGAAATGGGTGTGCACCCTGGTAGGGAATAGGGAAGCGAGGGGGGAAAAAGGCTAGAATTCAATGTTTAAACCTGAAGAAAGGTCCCGACCCGAAACGTCACCTGTCCATTTCCTCCAGAGATGCTGCCAGACCTGCTGAGTTACTCCAGCATTTTGTGTCTATCTTTGGTATAAACCAGCATCTGCAGTTCCTTATTATTACATGACATGTTCATACCATTGGGTTGTAAGCTACCCATCTACCTCATTGGAGACCTTTGAACTATCTTTAATCAGACTTTATCGGACTTCAATGTTATATCTTGCACTAAATTTTACACCCTTTATTCTTTATATCTGCCCTGTGGAAGGCTTAATTGTATTCATGTATAGTCTTGTCTTTGACTGGATAGCACGCTTTTAAAAGCTTTTCACTGTATCTTATTGCACGTGATAATAATAAACTAAATTAAACTTTTTTTTTAATTTTAATTTTATTAGAAGTAAGTGCAATAATATGGTACCGTAGATACCTAATATATATTGACATGTTACATTTCATGTACAGCTTCTTCTTCTTTTTTTTTATTTTAACAGTAAAAAGGAGACAGAAAGAGAATAGAAAAGAAATAGAGGTGTGCGATACCGGAAAGTGAGAAAAAGGGAAGGAGAAAAGAAAGAAAATAGAGAGAAAAGAAGAAGAGGTAGAAAGCAGAAGAATAAAGGAGAGATAGCTATTTATTATTCTTGAAGAAATTCAACTTTTGTTATAAAAGTTCCCCTTATATTGAGTATATAATTATAATTATAATCAAACATCTAGCCTCACACACTGAGGCTTCACGTTCTTTCTTCCTGCAGCAACAATACGCTGCAAAAAGCAGAAAGAAGAGTTCTACTACAATACATTGCTGCTCCGATTTAGTATGTTCTTGGTGGGTGATATCCATTACATCAGAAGGGCCTTTTCCCTCTTTAAAGCTGTTGACTTGTGCAACCTGGGCTCCTTCAAGTCTCCCATCCTTGCAACTGCTTTTATTCCAGAATGCAGCATTAACAATGACTGGACAAATTATTGTTACCATTTTTAGAAGCCATCTCCATCAATTTTACATGCATGCTCAGACATCAAATCTTCACTGTTTAATAATTTAGATTGAATTTGCTGGTCTATTAAACCACACACAAAATTGCCCTTTGGCATACAATTCAGGAATAGAACAAAATTACAACGTCAAGATAGGTTCTTCTACACAGTTACATCTTCACTACCGGTATCAC
Source organism: Amblyraja radiata (assembly GCF_010909765.2). Lineage (NCBI taxonomy): Eukaryota > Metazoa > Chordata > Chondrichthyes > Rajiformes > Rajidae > Amblyraja > Amblyraja radiata. The sequence continues at coordinate 28,412,992 of NC_045975.1, read as the reverse complement.
CTGACCTTCAGTGTCTGGTTTGTAGCTTTGTCCTCCAAAGGTGCTGGATTTTAGTGATTCTGCAATCTATTATCTCACTGTACAGAACATATTTTTCTTGTGTGGTGTCAGACAAAAAACATACATGCCCAAGCCTATTTCTATTGCAGAAATTGATTTCTTGATGCTCTCAACACCTTAGCCTCCGCCCTTACTTTCAAGAATATTACGCAAGATCAGCAGGCTTATCATAAACACCAAGGCTCCCAGTAAAAATGGTTTGGATCAGAGCTGCCATCTTGTGCCATTGTTATTGATTCAACTAGAGTGCACGGTATGTAGCAACACTGCTAGATGGGCTGAGGTAAGTCTTCCTTGGAATCAAACGCAGACACTCCCTGACATGCAATGGGCGACATAAGCACTTATGTAAACAATTCTGTACTCAGTCCCTAGTGTAATCAAGGTAGTTTGTAATTTTGACTTTGTGTTTTACTTTAACTTTAGAGATACTGCATGGAATCAGGCCCTTTGGCCCGCCAAGTCCGCGCCGATCAGCAATCACCCCGTACACTAACCTACATACATTAGGGGCAATATATAATTTTACCGAAGCCTATTAACCTCCAAACCCGCACATCTTTGGAGCGTGGGAGGAAACTGGAGCACCTGGATAAAACCCACATGATCACAGGGAGAACGTGCAAACTTTGTACAGACAGCACCTATAGTCTGGGTCAAACCATGGTCTCTGGCGTTGTAAGGCAGCACCTCTACCGATACACCACTGTGCCGCCCAACATTTCTACAACATTGTACGATCACTCAAGGTTACATTGGAAACAAGCCGGCAATGGTGGCATGGTTACCCAGAAGGCCATGTGCCACAGATTGTGCCCTGGACATAGCCGGATGCCGCTGAGACATTTAAAACTCTCAGTGAGTTATTTCGGGCAGGGGATGAGGATGGTGATTCGGACTTATGTAAAGTCTGACTTGCATGAGGATTCACGGAACGTGACCCTTCGTTAGTCGGAGAGTGCCTGTATATTCTTTGGCGAGATCAAACTAAGCAATGTGGGAGTGGTAAAAGTATATCTCTATATAATTAAAAGTCTTCGTCTTGTTTGTGCCCACGATGTGTCTCTGTGTCAATCTGGTAAATTCCTATCTTCTTCCAAACGCTAGGCCACAGCCTTCCCATTTTCACACATCCTGCTCACATTATTCCCGTGGTGGCGATAAACATCTTCCCGTCGCATTTCCACCTATATTTCCAAAGTTATTAATCGTTGACATTTTAAAAACAGCCCGATTTCTCCAAACTCACCCATTTTGGAAAAATAATAATCCGTGTGACATCACAAAGCACTCGCAAGGCAGAACGGGCCACTCTGGGATGGAGGGGCACTCCAGCCCTCCAACCCCTCCTCCCCCCCCACTTAAACATAGTACTTCGCGAACACTTGAACAAACAACAAAAAGAAATTTGTTATATTTTTTTAAATCGAGCAAATAGTATAGTTTTATGCCAAAAGAGAGTCCCAAGTCCCTCGTGCAATCAAGGCAGTTTGTAGTTTGGAGTTTAGTTGTTCATAGTGTTCAACTATTAGGACTGTTGGGACGAATCTTTTCCTTAAACAAAATGTTACTGTTTTTAGACCCCCTTAAACGATTTTTCCGATGGCGGGAGTGAGATGAGAGCGTGGCCAGGGTGGTGTGGGTCCCTGATTATGCTGGCTGCCTTTTCGAGGCAGTGTCTTCTATAGATCCCTTTGATAGTGGGGAGGTCAGTACCCGTGATGGACCAGGCAGTGTTCACCACTATTTTGTAATCTCCTTCGTTTCTGGGCGTTCGAGTTGGAGAACTAGGCCATGATGCAACCAGACAATATGCTCTCTACTGTACACCTGTGGAGGTGAGCCAGCTTGCAATACCCGCCCGACAGTTCAATGATAAGTAAGAACCATAGGGTAAACAGATTCAAATTAAACAACATGTATAGTTAGTGGATTGGGAATGATTTTCCATATCCTCTGTTACCAGTCCAAGTGGAAAGAGGCATGGCTAGTAATACGAATTCATCCTCTTTTGCGTGCACCAACTTTATTCTCCAACATGCCCTGGCAGATTCCTCACACAAAATTGTGAAACTTGCCCAAAATACATCAAATAGTGGTTTCCACCCAGAATGTGGTGCTAAAAACAGCAATGTGGTTCCCCACAGCAGCTGCGGGTAAAGCTCCCATCTGCTGGGACTTTGCTGATCCCTTCAAAAGGTGTCGTGCCTTGAGGGAGCTCACAGCAGTTCCTCAAATAGGTAATATTAGATTGAAAGTTCATAAGGTCATAAGTTCATATGTCTACGAGCATAATTACGCCATTCAACCTATCAAGTCTACTTTGCCATTCAATCATGGCTGATCTATCCTTCCTTCTCAACTCCATTCTCCTGCCTTCACCCCATAACCTCTAATACCCTTACTAATCAAGAATCTGTCAATTTCCACCTTAAAAGTATCTTTTCAAACCCTCTCCGTTGACTTGGCCTCCGCAGCCGACTGTGGTAATGAATTCCACAGATTCACCACCTCTGACTAAATAAATTCCTTCTCATCTCCTTCCTACAGATATGTCCTTTTATTCTGATGCTATGGCCACTGGTTCTAGACTCTCCCAGTAGTGGAAACATTCTCTCCACATCCACTCTAGCCATGAATTTCACTAATTGGTAAGTTTCAATGAGGTACCCGCTCATCCTTCTAAGCTCCAGTGAGTACAGGCCCAGTGCTGTCAAACACTCTTCATATGTTAACCCACTCATTCCTGGAATCATTCTCATAAACCTCCTTCTGGACCCTCTCCATTGCCAGGACATCCTTCCTAAGATATTGGGCTCTAAACTGCTCACGATACTCCAAATGCGGTCTGACCAGTGCTATATAAAGCCTCAGCATTACATCCCTGGTTTTGTGTTGTAGCATCACTTTCCTTACTACCGATTCAACTTGTAAATTAACTTTTGGGGAATCCTGCACCAGCATTTCCAAGTCTCTTTGCGCCTCTGATTTCTGAATTCTCTCCCCATTTAGAAAATAGTTTACTCCTTTATTCCTAGGTGACACTCCTTCCTCTCCCTTCCCTCTCCCCAAGACTCCTTTATCAGAGAAACTAGTACAAATAGAGAACTAAATCCATATTCCTTGCTAATTTATAAACCTGCCATATAATCCACCCATTGATCAACCCCCTCTTCCCATTAATCTTTTCTGTTCTCATGGAAATTGTCCTAATACGCCTTTTCTTATAGCTTCCCATTCCTGCCTTTATCCTGGTACAACCCATACTCCAAATAGGCGCACTAAGCTACTCACAATACAACAACTGTATCCTATTCAATTTTTCTTTGCAAATTACTTATTTACTTTTTTGCTCAATGCCTCTATTTAAGTCCCAAATTACTAATAGTTTCATCTGTGGATTATTTGCAAATTCATAGAATTACAGATTGGGACTTCTTTCGTTTTAGAAATATAATAATGTGGAAACAAGCCCTTCTGCCCACCGAAAACCAATGCAATCACAGGGAAAATGTACAAACACCACACATTTAGCACCCATAGTCGGGATTGATCCCGAGCCTCTGGTGCTGTGAGGTAGCAACTCTACCACTGTACCGCTTCTAAATATTTCTCTAACCAGTTCCTTCGTTAAATATACACTCTTATTAATGACATTCAATCTGAAAATATCTGATAGTTCAACATCTGAGATTGGACCTGCCATCTTCCTATCCAATCCACAAGCCTGACTAAATCTGTACAAATATAATAATAATAACTTTATTTTATTTTTTGTACTGTTTTATCAGGGACTGGGTTGTTTTATGTGCGATGCTCCGATATTCCCTGGGAAACGTCTTCTCATTTTGCACTGTACAATTGTTGCTTTGCAAGATGACAATAAAGGTTGATTGATTGATTTGTACAGCACTTTTCATACAACGGCATTTCGTTTGGACCTCAAGGGGTCCAAATGACAATAAATTGAATTGTATTGTATTGTATTGTATTGTAATTGAATGCAACCCAAAGAGCTTTTCACATTGCCCCAGGTCTAAACAAAAATACAATTTAAAACAGTGAGGACATAGACAGTTAATAACATAAAAAGCACAGATTTATATAAAAATATAAAACAAAAAATAAAAAATTGAGAGTGTAAAAGGACAAAAAACAAAAACACAGAGGTCAAATACAGAGTCCATATACTATATGAGCACACAAGCTGGTGAAAGGTATGCTGAGATAAATACAAGAGAATACAGGTAATTTTTACAATGTCATCAGAAGAAGTAAAGCCAGTTAAAAGCTTAATTGTAAAGGAAAGTTTTTAGCTGCCGTTTAAAAATGTCAACTGAGTGGGCATTTCTCATAGCCCTGAGTAGGGTATTCCACAGCTGGGGGGGGTAATTGAAAAAGGCTGCTTCACCAATTTTCTTATTGCTGCGGCATTGAGAGGCTAACAGGCCGGCATCAGAAGACCTGAGCGCTCAAGTAGGAGGGACTCTGTAAAATATACTGCTCCTAAGCCATTGAGGGCTTTATAGACAAGAAGGAGGACTATCCAAATTCCCTCAGCGATCCTATGTTCTTTCAGGCAAACTTCCTACATTTGCATCATTAATAAAGTCCCTGCTTGTATGTCATCTGCCTCCAAGTCTGAATCATATATTTATGCTGAGAACAAAAGTCGGCACTAACCTCTGGGGTATATTATTTCCAAGTTTGTTCTACATTCAAAAGCCAATTAATCAAAATCTTCATTTCCTGAATATCTTCAGACGTCCTATCCAAGTTAATATATTTCCTGCAACAACACACTATTTCTTAAGCTACCTGTGGGGCACCTTATAGAATGAATTCTGATAATGCCTATGCACTACCTCAATTGAAATGCCTTTATTAAACTACTAAACACCTGACTCACCTTAAACAAATCCACCCTGGGTTTTCTTAATTATTTTCACATTGTTCTTGACTATTTTGAAAACGAGTTCATTTTCTACAATTCCAAGTCTTCCAATCTTGTCCTTATCCTTCCTTGATCCCATTTTCCCACATCTTTATAGAAACTAATGAAAAATATTTAACACTTTCACCATACTTTTTCATCCTCTTCAATTATATTTTGTGCTTCATTGGAAAGCTTAATTCTACTTCTTTCATTCCCCTAAACATTCTTTTATTTCATCTTTTTTTAAAATCTTCCCCCAATCTAGCATTGGACTTTGCGGTTCCATTTCCTTCATTTTCCCATTATTATTTTTAATACAATTAACCTCAGCTTTAGTTTCATTCAGTTTTGATCACCTCGTTAACATGTTATGTCTTTAACATAATCCTATGTTTTGATGCAGGACTTATGGATCCTGTGGCATTATATTAATTCTGTATTTATGTATTTTGTTCCTATCGTTGACTCAACCAACTTTTCTGCTCAATTAGTTTTAGTTTAGTTTAGTTTAGTTTTGAGATACAGCATAGAAACAGGCCCTTCAGCCCACCATGATCCCTGTACACTAACGCTATCCTGCACACACCAGGGACAATTTACAATTTTACCAAAGCCAATTAACCTGCAAAACTGTACGTCTTTTGAGTGTAGGAGGAAACTGAAACACCCTGAGAAAATCCACGTGGTGACAGGGAAAACATACAAACTCCTTCCAGGCAGCACCCGTAGTCTGGATCGAACTCCCTATCCCCAGCGCTGGAAGGCAGCAGCTGTACTGCTATGCCATTGTGCTGACCTTAATGACCACTTGCCTGATGAAAGAGGAGAGACGAGGGAGTGACCGGGGGTGAGAATGATCCTTGATCATGGTGGCAGCCTGCACAGGCCTGTTATTCTCCTGCATTGTTCGATTGTTGGTAGCATGTGACAATTAAACACACTTGATTCTTCATAGAAGGTAATGGATCAGATGCTGGTTAATAGGATTAGTATAGATACATACTTAATGATTGCCATGGTCATGGTGGGCTAGAAGTCCTGGGCCGGACGACTTTATGACTGCACTTGAAGGTATCTGACTCCATTGTGTACCACAAGTGTTCCGCAGTTCCTTGATTGATCATTGTCTCAGTTTCACAGTAGGTGCCAACCCCTCAACCATTGCCGTCACTAAGATTTCCTGGCCAGCAACTTCATTTTTTGTCTGTTCAACGATGGTGCACGCAAATTGGCCCCACGTCTGCCTCCAAAACAATGCAAAAAATAATAAAGTGTAAATCCGTTAAATATTCATTTCAATTTTTATTTTAGAAAAAAATTAGTTGGATGGTAAGGGTTTTTGGACATTGCAAAGATACAATTTCATTGTATATCTCAATTTTCTTTTAAATACTCCAAATCAAAATTGGTGTATCAAGTTTCTACCAGTTAAACTTAAATCATGTTTCACTGACCACGGAGTGTCCGAGGACATCCTGTTCCCATGGAAACCACGATACAAGTCCATCGTTCATTTTTCTTTTTGTTACATCAATGTACAATACAAATCAAGGGCTAATTGACTAATTTTGACCCTGCCGGCTTCCTGAGAGGGGTACCGATTGGATCAGAGACTGAGGCTCGTGTGTGTGGGTGCCACAATGCAGCAGTCAACAACCTGTGCGTGTGGGTGTGTGTGTATATCTGTGTTTCTTGTGTGTGTGTGCATGTCTGTCTGTATGCTTGTCTGTGATTGTGTGATTTCCTACCCATCATTGTGTGTGAATGTTTGTCTGTCTGTGCGTGTGCGTGTGCCTGTGCGTGTATGCATGTCTATCTGTCTATAAATGTGCATGCTTGTTTATGTATGTGCTTGTTTGTCTGTACGTACTGTATGCTGTGTATGTGTGCGTGTCTATGTCTGTTGGGCGATGTGTATGCTTGTCTGTGTGCGTGCGTGTATGTGCGTGTTTCTGTCTGTCTGTCGATGTGCAGTCTTGTTTGTGTGTGTGTGTGTGTTCGTGTGTGCGCGTGTGCATGTGTGTCTTCCCACCCATGAGTGTGAGTGCACGTGCACATGAGAGTGCGTGTGCAGGTGCGTGTGCATGTGTGGGTGCGCGTGCTGATGCACCGCCGTTCACCAAATGTGATGCCCCCAACCCTCGGTAACCCTGTTGACATTGTCGCTTGGTTATTTCTACCTCTATCGCTGCCCAATACCCACAGACACTGTGCTTCACAGTCCTGTATCCATCCACAAGCTACACCTAGCATAAAACCAGTGTGGGAAATTGGATGGCGAAGTATAAAGTGGGGGCTGACTTTGTTTAGCATTCTGCAGACTCTGTCTGTGACTCTGCCAGGAAAGATTGAGTACCTCCTGAGCAGGGAGTTCCCTGTTGGCCTGATTACAGAATGTCTTGGTTTTGAATTTTCACCACCAGTTCTGTCATCCTGGAAACACGTCAAGTCTGAAGGACTGCCACTGGATTGAGGATAAGCACCGTGGTTGTTCCCCTACATGCTGAAAGAAGGAATTCTGCCTAATCGTTTAAATTCCTTTTTTTTAAATTTTTAAAAGCAAACTCCCTCAGCTGCTGAATTAGCTGCTCGCTCCTGGCACCGTCTCTGGGGGAAAAAGACATAACTGTTTCAGACACGAGACTCGAAGGAGTGAGGTTCCTGAACGGGCAGTGATAGCAATCTGTCGGGGGAAGAGGTGGTGCAAGGTATGGTCGGGGTGGGAGATGATGGTGCCTAGGTACAGGATGTTTGAGACATTACTCTTGCTTGCAACGGGGAAAACAATTTTCAACCAGTCAGGAACGAAATAAAGGAAAAATATCTTTAAATATATAGAATATGCTGCAAGAAATAGGCCCTTATCCTCTTATCCACATCTGCTAATTTCCCGTATGTATCTGGTTTTAATTTGGACCTGCAGCTTGGAAACAGGCCTTTCGGCCCACCGAGTCCATGCTGACCCCCGATCACCTCTTCCCAATAATTCTATGTTAACCCACTTTTGCATCCACTCCCTACACACTAGGAGGAGTTTTACAGAGGCCAATTAACCTACAAACCTGCACGTCTTTGGGATGTGGGACCGGAGGAAACCCACGCCAAGCACAAGGAGGACATGCAAACTCCTCACATACAGCACTCGAGGACAGGATCGAACCCCGGTTCACTGGCACAGAGAGGCAGCAGCTCTACCAGCTGTGCCACAGTGTTGCACTTCCTAATCTTTCATTGAAGAAAAAATCATATTTCTGTGGCACCTGTCACATTCCTTTTAAGATGTCCTGAAACCCCTATATATACAGTGTATATAGTACCCCTACTATAGAGGTACAGGCTCTGCTAAGACATTGAGGAATTGTGAACTTAATTCCATCCAGTGCACTTCTAAAGCAATCTTACACCAATGATCAGATCAGCTGGATTAATACTATTGACTGAGGGATTAATATTGGTTAGCACACTATTATTACCAATTTAAAATATCTATCTAACTTTGTCTGTCCATAAGTATAACACATCCCGATTCCCCTCTCCCTCCTTGTATTCATTTCGCTCAAGCTATTCTCCCTGTAATATTCATCACAACCATTGTCACTAAACTCCAGATATTCCTAAAGAGAACATAGGAATGTACAGTACAGAAATAGGCCCTTCAGCCCACACTATCCATGCCGAACATAATACGAATTAATCTCCTCTGCAGGACCTGATCCACATCCCTCCATATTGATGTGCCTATCCAAAAGCTCCTTCAATGCCACTAACATATCTGCCTCCACCAGGGGCGGAAAATCCGGGGGGGCCAGAGGGGACACGACCCACCCATGTTTTGAGAAGTGGGGGACATCCCCCCCAAGTTTTTGTGATCCCGATTTTAAAATCTCCGTTTTTAGCGCTGGATTGAGCCTCCGAAGCCTCGCGCGTGTGTGAGTGTGCGCATGCGCGCGTGGCCGCCAAAAAATTGTGTCCCCCGTCCCCTCCATGTTTTGTTAGCGAGTTCCACTCTTGGCCTCCACCAAGCCTGGCACCCTCTGTGTAAAAAAATCTTGCTCCGCATATCTCTATTAAACTTTGCCCCTCTCACCTTTAAGTTATGCCCTCTAATCTTTGAAATTTCCACCTTGCAAGGAGAAACTTCTCTAGATAAATAATTTTTCTGTGAATTCCCTATTGAATTCCCCGTCGACTGACTTATATTGATTGCGCATAGTTTTACTTGTTTTCACGAATGGAAATACTCCATCCGTGCCTATTGAGTGAAATATATTGTTGATCATGAACCCCTGCTTTTAATCTTCACGGTGCTGAATATTTTCAAGTGAGCGAGCCGGTGTTGAAAACATGAGGAAAGTAGGGAACTCTGCATCACGAGGTTAAAAGGTGAACCATCTTACAATATGTTACAATTTTAAACACCGGTTACTCGATGTGAGTGACTTGTAACTGCATCAATGACTAATTAGGGAGCTTCCTGAAACTCCCTTGTCTCCTAATTATCACCACAAGGAGAGACAATGAAAGGGATTAATTAAGGATATCTCACACTGCTTCTGCTGTAAAATCAAGAAAGACAATAAACCTAGTGCAAAGAAATGAGTGTATATTAATAACAGGATTTTATTCTCTCAGGAATTCCCCCTTGATATCTCTCCACTGTTGTACTGAAAGATAAGGTAAGAGAGAAGACTGAGGGGAAAAAAATTGCAATTAAGCCTGATTCAACTGCCTTGTTTCTGTGAGGTTTAGTGGGAAGATTTCCAGTCTGACTTTTAGTTTAGTTTAGCTTAGTTTAGTTTAGAGATACAGCACAGCAACAGGCCCTTCAGTCCACCGTGACTGCGCCGACCAGCGATCCCCGCACACTAACATTATCCTAGACACACTAGGGACAATTTCCAATATTACCAAGCCAATTAGCCGATTTTGTGGGTCTTTGGAATGCGGGCAGAAACTGGAGCACCTGGAGAAAACCCACACAGGTCATGGGGAGAATGTACAAACTCTGTACACACAGCACCCGTAGTCAGGATCGATCCCGGATCTCTGGCGTTGTAAGGCAGCAACTGTACCACTGCGCCACTGTGCCACGCTACTTCCTTGGGAGTAAATAGTATTCAAAGTATGGACATATTTATTGATTAGGAGAAACAAAGAACTGCAAATGAGGGTTTATACCAAAGATAGACACAAAGTGCTGGAGTACCTCAGCGGTTCAGGCAGCATTGCTGGAGAGAAAAGGTTGGGGTGACGTTTCAGGTCGGGACCCCTCTTCAGACATATTGATTGGTTAATAGGCACGCATGGAAGTAAGCCCTTCAGCCCACTGAGTCTATGCTGACCATCGATCACCCATTCATACCAGTTCAATGTTCACCCACATTTGCATCCAGTCCGTTCACACCAGGGGCAATTTACTGAAGGCAGTTAACCTACAAATCCACACGTCTTTGGGATGAGGGAGGAAACCAGAGCGCCCGAGAAATGCTCGCGGTCACAGAGAGAACGTGCAGACTCCACACAGAAAGCAGCCGAGGTCAGGTTCTAACCTTTGTCTCTGGTCCTGTGAGAGACCAGCTCTACCAGCTGGGCCACTGTGCCGCCCCTAAAGATTATAATCTATGTCAGACTCCAACATCGTTTTTTTCTTATAACTGGTATGACATTTACATGCTAAAAACTTGTCATATTGTGCTTGAATGTAAACATACACGGTCATTTAGAGTTGAGACACGAGGAACTGCAGATGCTGGTTTTCCAAAAAAGAAACAAATGCTGGAGTACCATAGCGGGTCCGGCAGCATCTCTGGAGGACATGGATAGGTGACATATTGTGTCAGGACCTTTCTTCAGACTTTGGTCTTCTGAGTCCAAAGAAGGGCCTCGACCTGAAACGTCACCTATCTATGTTCTCCAGAGATGCTGCCTGACCTGCTGAGTTACTCCAGCACTTTGTGTCTTCCATCATGGTAATAATGGTGAATGGTTGATGGAGGCGGCTCGAAGGACTGGGTAATCCTGCTCCAACTTGTTGGTTTTTTATAAATCATTTTGCAGTCTCACTTCACTTAAGTAATATTATTTTGTGTATTTTATGATCAATTAAATATTAACTGTATTTATAATGCATGATCTGGTAGTATTGAAAAACTGAGTGACATACTCTGGAAATGCAGTACCCATTTTGGCAATGACCTGAGTATGCAAGGTATTGAATTTTGGATCAATTCAGACTTCAGAAATTCAGAATTGATTTTGTATTTCTTCTCTACATGTTCCATCTTTTGGCTTCTTCTATAGTTGTAGAAGCTCCTCTGTGGCAAGCAGGTTGTGTGAGGAGATTCTGTAGAGACCACAAGGAACTGCAGATTGTGGTTTGCCAAAAAAAGGCACAAAGTGCTGGAGCGTCTCAGCAGAACATGGCTAAGTGACATTTCAAGCTTCTGAAGAAGAGTCCCGACTGGAAACATTGCCTATCCATGTTCTCCAGAGATGTTGCCTGATCTGCTGAGTTACTCCAGCACTTTGTGTCTTTTTTTAAATAGATCTTGTAGTATATTCAAAGGTTCAATGGTTCAAAGGTCTGTTTATTGTCACATTTACCAATTAAGGTACAGTGAAACTTGAATTACCATACAGCCATTTTTTTTTTTAAAGCAACAGACACACAACTACATTAAGGTTAACATAAACATCCACCACAGTGGATTCCCCACATTCCTCACTGTGATGGAAGGTAATAAAGTCAAATCTTCTTCCTCTTTATCCTCCCGCAGTCGAGGCAGCTGAACCATGTGCAGTCGGGGTGATCAAAACCCCCGCGTCGGTGCAATTGAAGCTCCCGCGTCTGGGCGTTCTAAGCTGCGGCTTGGAGCTCCCAAAGTCTGTCTTTAATCAGGGACCGCGAGCTCCACGATGTTAAAGTCTGCAGGCTCCCGCAGTTGGAGCTATATCTGAACATCTAACTAAATGCATGCTGAGTATTGTTTTCAAAAGCACCTGATCAAAGTGGATCATTTAACAGGAATTGTAGAAAATAAATTAATATTGTAAATTCTGCACCCTAATGATTCAGAACCTATCAACCCTAATCATGCAAGTGTCTTTGTAATGGGATGTGGGATGAAACCGGAGCACCAGGAGGAACCCTGAATGAACAAGGAAAATGATGACTCCAAACAGTATCAAAAACCCTCACAGTCACAGGGAGAACATGCAAACTCCACACAGACAGCATTTGAGGTCAAGATTGAACCTCGGCCTCTGGCGCTGTGAGGCAGCGGCTCTAGTGGCTGCACAACTATGGCGGCGCAATTGGTTTATCTTTTTACTCTAGTCATTTAGTTTAGAGATACAGCACGAAAACAGGCCCTTCGGCCTACTGTGTCCTCACTGACCACTACACTAACACTATCCTGCACACGCTAGGGACAATTAACAATTATACTAAGCCAATTAGCCTAAAAACCTGTTCGTCTTTGGAGCGTGGGAGAAAACCGGAATTCCCAGAGAAAATCCTCATGGGTCACGGGGAGAAAGTACAGGCTCCGTACAGACAGTACCCATAGTCAGGATCGAACCCGAGTCACTAGCTCTGTAAGGCAGCAACTCTACCGCTGCGCCACCGTGCCGTCTACTGTAACATTTTTTAGTTACATTTAATTTCATTAATTTACCTTGTAGCTTTTGCAGATAAACAATGATTTGAGCCAGTCATTCTTTTTTTACTCTTACCCCAAGATAGGCTTCTAATTCCTCGAGACAGGCTCTCCCTGTGGGCCCACTGTCAGCTGTTCTGAATGATGTCATGGACACAAGATGTTTGTGTAGACTGTTGCTAAAAACAGGGTCATACCCTCCCTCATGGTAAACGCAACATAGCATTCCAATCCACATCAAGTAGTTAGCAAAGAATGTGTTATGCAGAATTTGGAAGTTTCAATATTCGTGAGGGTCCTGAGCCAAAGCATCTTAGAATCTGTAAAGAATTTAAGCAGGAAATTAGTCATGCTTTGGTATTTGATATTCTTCAGACCTTCTTAAATACTGGAGAATTACCACAAACCGAAGGATGGTAAATGTAGTTCCAATATTCAAAGGAAGAATCAAGCACAAAGCCAGCAATTACAGACCAATTAGCCTCCCATAGCAGCAAAAGTGCTTGAGGGCAGAATTCAATAAATGAGCTTCTGAGAAGTTAGTGTATCGTGAGGAGCCATCAGCAGTGATTAGTCATGCTTTATGTACCTACGGTAATTCTTTGTGGATGGAGCTCAGCTAGTGGATGAAAGTCCCCCCTCTCAAAGTATTTGCATTTCCAAAAATGACGCTGATAAAGATGCTTAGACTTTGCAAAATAATTGACTCATTAGAGCGTGTTTTAATGGGCATGTTGAGATGGCTTTAAGATCCTTAAAAATCTTAGATCTGATTCCTGCCTCCGTCCAACTGGCCAAATTCTGAGTTTAATGGAGGTAGTCACTCAGCATCCAGGTCAATAGTTGGAATACTTCAAGGAAGGTCCCGATGGGTCGCCCGTGGTCATGTGCGATTGCAGGCCTGGTTCGCCACCGTGATGAAGGACCCGGGAAGTTTGGAAACCGCCGAGCTTGGGCCTGAAGCCTGGAGAGTGGAGGAAGAGGGAGCCTCTGGCAACGACGGGCCGGCAGGAGAGGACTGGGGTATTGACCCCAGCACCTGCAAGGTCGGCTACAGGAGGTGCCCCCGGGACACAGAGGCAGTCGAGTGAGGAGAGGGACGTCGGTTGGCAAGCGGAGCTGGTCGAGGGCTTGGAGGAAGTCCTGCAGCACCCTGGGGCTTATCTAGGTTTAACTGGATCGGGGTTCGGTCAGTACATTGCGCACGTGGACTTTGGACTTTGGACTTTTTCTTTTTACAAATGGCGCCAAAATATGGCAACACGTGCATGTGTGCGTTATGCAAAAAGAATTTCATTGTACAGACCACACGTGACTATAAAGAACCATTGATTTTAGTTTTTGAATCAACCTGCCTTGAACATGTTTACCTGCACAGTCATATTTCCTTGGCCTTAGGAAAGGTAATCCAAAGGTTAAGGTCAACTTTAGAGAGAAGATAAATATCTTCCCAAAGATCCATAAAACCATAAGACATAGGAGCAGAATTAGGTAATTCGCCCATCGAGTCTGCTGCACCATTTGACCATTTGATTTTAGCCTCTCAAACACATTTTCCTGCCTTCTCCCTGTAACCTTTGACGCCCTTACTAATCAAGAACCTATTGATGTCCGGTTTAAAAATACCCAATGACTTGGCCTCCACAGCCATCTATGGCAATAAATTCCACAGATTCATCAGCCTGGGACAGACGTGAAGGCTTCTCTCAGTCCTTCACTATTCCCTATCAAGCTAAACAACCACCAACCATTCAGAATTGGGAATTGGGATATAACAACAACATTGGGGTTGATCTAAGCGATTAGTCTCACACCAGATTGACTTCCTGCTTCAGGGACCATGATTCAGGATTCCACAAGTTTACCTGGAAGCTAGGCCTATCAGTTAGGTTGAAGTTGGTGAAGGAAAAACTGTCAAGGAAAAAAGGATGCATTCTGTGGAGGTACAATGATTGCAGGTTCTGAGTTACTGTCCAAAACTGCACGCCAGACTCATCCTCAACCATATAAAGCAACCAGAGGAGATCAAGAAAACATTCTCAATTACGTATTGAACAATACAGGTACATGGCAGGCACACAGGTTGACCGGTACATGGATAGGACAGTTTTAGAGAGTTATGTGCTAAGCGCAGGAAGATGGGACTAGTGTAGATGGGTCTGAAGAAGGGTCTCAACCCAAAACATCACATTCCTCCAGAGGTGCTGTCTGACCCGCTGAGTTAATCCAGCAGTTTGTGTCCACTGTAGATGGGCCATGTTGGTCAAGTTGGGCAAGTTGGGCCAAAGGGCCTGTTTCCACACTGTATGACTCTATAAACTTTAAGGTCTGTTTATAGAATTAGTTTGTTGTTTTAAACCCTAACGCATGATTATTTTACCGACAAGAATTTTCCTGCAAACGTTTTTTCTATGAAGTAATGTAAGTATTGTTTTCTTAGAAAGTAAGACCGGAAAGCAAAGAATGTTTAATGCAACATCTTCAAGAGACTAAAGAGAACAATAAACATTGGCCATACTCGCCTCACTCATATTCTAAAATTAAATATATTTCTTTAAAAAACAACACAACATTTGGGGGTAGGTTGTGTCAACTATTATAGTCCACTAATGTTTGATTACATTCTGGTTTCCACCTTGGTAAGCAGGTTACTCCTAGATACATCACTTGGCTTTCCAGAAATTGGCTAAATGCTGGAGAAACTCAGCGGGTGCAGCAGCATCTATGGAGCGAAGGAAATAGGTAACGTTTCGGGCCGAAACCCTTCTTCAGACGAAGAATGTGTACCTTCGATTTTCCAGCATCTGCAGTTCCTTCTTGAACACTTCTTGAAGGAAGTTGCAATGGCAATGTCCAAGTGGCCTCTTTTGAATGTCTGCATCTAGGGGATCTCCACACTACCCCTCACAGGTGGGAATGTCTAAACCTATAGCAACCAGGAAACCAGGAAGACAATAGAGTTTTCCCTGCCCTGCAGCACAGTAGGGAACAGTAACCTGTCACATACGGCACGTATAAGCAGCTGTGAAGGGTCGTGTCTCCCAGAGGGCGAGTGAGCTTGACTTTGACTTTATGAACAGTTCCAGCACCTGTGTGAGGTCTTCTGGCCTGACAAGTGTGGGTGACGAGTGCATGGGTGATGACCTCTTAGTGCAAGGGCACCCTGCATTGTTACTGTTGCAACTGGACGTGTCGATCAGCGGAGATCCCTCTGCCAAACGCGTGCAGGAAAGGTTGTTGGTTCCACTGCTTTTTTTGGTTAGTTGAGATTAGTTTAGAGATACAGCACGGAAGCAGGCCCTTCGGCTCACCAAGTCCGTGCCAACCAGCGATCACCCATGCACTAGTTCCATCGTACACACGAGGGACAATTTACAATTCTTTCCAGAAGACAATTAACCTACAAACCTGCACGTCTTTGGAATGTGGGAGGAAACCGGAGCACCCGGAGAAAACCCACACAGGGAGAACGTATAAACCCTGTACAGACAACACCCATAGTCAGGATCGAACCCAGGTCTCTGGCACTGTGAGGCAGCAATTCCACACTGTGCCACCCTTTTGTTAGACGTTTTTTTCCATTCAACTTATTTTAACCTTATTTCTCAGCTTCTTCTTCTTCTTCTTGCGTATGGCGTGCACAGCCTAAAGGTGTAGGACTACTTGTTCTATTTGATCTTATTTGATTGTGCAGGCCGGGTTGAAACAGGGCGGACCAAGGTTGCAATCTTCCACCCCATTTCTCATCTGATGAATATGGAACAATTTCCATCTTTGCATGCTATCTTCTGGTATTTCTGGCCACTATTTTGAAGGTGAAACCCGCAACAGGTATAGTGACTGGGATACCAGTATGGGTCAAGTTAGTTGAGTTATGTGTCACAGAGAGGAGATCAGCACTCAACTTTATATTAAAGGAAATATAGCATGTACCCTGGCACTTCAACCATGTTGCTTTGAGGGTTTTTGCCGGTCTTAGAGTGACAGAGTCGTACAGCACTCTACAGGGTGGCTGCAGTGGCGCAGTGGTAGAGTTGCTGCCTTACAAAGCTTGCCGTGCCGGAGACCCAGGTTCGATCCTTGCTACGGGTGCTGTCTGTACGGAGCTTGTACGCTCTCCCTGTGACCACCTGGGTTTTCCCCAAGATCTTCAGTTTCCTCCTACACTCCAAAGATGAAACGGTTTGTAGGTTAATTGGCTTGGTGTATGTGTACATTGTCCCTAGTGTGTGTAGGATAGTGTTAATGTGCGGGGATCGCTGGTCGGGGTGGACTTAGTGTGCTGAATGGACTGTTTCCGCGCTGTATCTCTAAAGTATCTAAACTAAATGAAAGAACAGAAACAGGCCCTTTGGCTCCATGTGTCCACACCAACCATGTCTAATGCCCGTCATTGTTGCTGGAAATCTTGCTGGAGATGACATTTTGTCATTAATTTGCTCTCAATATGACTTGACCAAACCAGTCACTGGAAAAAATAAACAGATTAAGAAGGGCAGCACAATAGTGCAGCTGGTAGATCTGTCGTCTCACAATGCCTCAGGAGCTGTCTGTGTAGAGTTAGCACGTTCTCCCACAATCACCATCAATCACCCGTTCACACTAGTTCTATATCATCCCACTTTCTCATCCACTCCCTTCACACCAGGGGCTATTTTACAGTGGCCAATTAACCTACAAACCCACACATCTTTGGGATATGGGAGGAAACTGTAGCACCCAGTGGAAACTCCACACAGACAGCACCAGAAGTCAAGATTAAACCCGTGTCTCTGGTGCTGTGAGGCAGCAGCTCTACCAACTGCGCCACTGTAATGGAATCTTTAAGATTCTCAATCAGAAAACCCTACTCAGAAAAATCGGAATGTTGTCCAAAGTAAAAGCTGCATTGTTTAATTATTGAACAGGCTAACTCTATTCCAGCTTTCTCATCCCTACCCAATCTGTCTGAAGCAGTCTTGATCTTAAATGTTGTTTATTCATTGCCTTCCACAGATGCAACCTGACCTGCTGAGTTGCTCCAGCATATTGTTTTCACTCAAGAATGTGGCACAGTGGCGCAGCAGTAGAGTTGCTGCATTACAGCGCCAGAGACCCAGGCTCGATCCTGACCAAGGGTGCTGTCTATGCAGAGTTTGCACATTATTCCTGTGACTGCGTGTGTTCTCACTGGGTGCTCCGGTTTCCCCCAAACTCCAAAGAAGTTCATGTTTGTAGGTTAATTGGCTTCTCGAAATTGCCCCTAGTGTGTAGGTTGCGAAACTGGAATAACATAGGACTAGTGTACGGGTGATCAGCGTGAACTCGGTGTGCCGAAGGGCCTGTTTGCACGCTGTATCTCTAAATTAAACGAAACTAATCTAATTCCAGCATCTGCAGTCCCTTGTATCAACAGTAAATATTAAATGATTTATAAAAGTGTTTTTAAGGTATACTCAAAATATAAAAAGGAATGGCACAAACACAGGAGTAAGTGATTTACTGGTGGAAGGGAGTTCATAGCAATGTTTTGGCCATCAGATACAATGACACAATTGACCTGTTCCCATGCTTTGCCCTGTAGGCAGTGTGGTCAATTAATGCTTTTCTATGTAAGAAGAAACTGCAGAGGCTGGTTTAAACCGAAGATAGACACACAAAGCTGGAGTAACTCAGCGGGACAGGCAGCATCTCTGGAGAGAAGGAATGGGTGACGTTTTGGGTAAGAAGGGTCTTGACCCAAAATGTCACCCATTCCTTCTCTCCAGAGATGTTGCCTGTCCCGCTGAGTTACTCCAGCTTTTTGTGTCTCTCTAATGTATTTCCAGCATCACTCCCATACTGCTCATTGACTACTTAACTCAGTAGAACCTGATATTGTGGCTGGCTTGCACGAAGCAAGCTTGACGCACCCTTTACAAAGGGAGATCAAGCTCTCCGTAGAAGTGAAGAGTGTGAGCTGACTGTGAGCAATCAAACAATGATTGAAAGCAATCAAATGTAGACAAACATAGCAAAGAAAGACACAAAGTGCTGGAGTAACTCAGCAGGTCAGGCAGCATCTCTGGAGAACACGGAAAGGTAATGCTTCAGATCGGGATGCTTCTTCAGACCCTTCTTCAGTGAACACACTGTACACCAGCACGATCCTACACACTATGGACAATTTAGATTTTTTTTACCAATTAACCTACAAACGAGTACATCTTTGGAATGTGGGAAGAGACTGCAGAACTCATAAACTCCACTCAGTCAAAACCCGTTGTCAGGATCGAACCTGGGTCTCTGGCGCTGTAAGGCAGCAACTCTACCACTGCCCCACTGTGCTGTCCTCTATCAGTTTCAAGTGGTTCTCAAACACTAATATTCAAATGGTTTATTATATCCATTCATTTAGCGCTGGTGCAGGTTTATCACCCACACTCCAGGCTTGAAGACAATGGTGGCTATTCATCCGCACTCATAACAGAAGTTATCTCTTTTTATTTCAGGAGAAAGTGACATGTAACAGGATGCAGTGGGAGAGTTCAGAAGAGAGGAAGTGCGTCCATGTGGGATTTATCCTCAAGGGATCATTGATTGTTTAGACCGTGACCACAGATGATGCTTGGGACATCAGTGATAGGATACTTGGATGTCTAATTCTCCCACGTCCCCTCTTAAACCTCATCGCACAATCTCTCCTGATCATGCACCAGATAATGTCAGCAAGCAGCTCTTAACGTTTCCCCTTTCCTCATCACATCCCTAGCTCTTCAGGGATCCAACTCCCAGAATCTCCATCCTATAAGGAAAATGAAGAAGGCAATGAAGATGGAAAGTTGCGATCGCTCGATCATATATTTATACCATTTTCCTTTGGAATTGTATCTTGGACAATTTTCTAGTTTTAAAAAAGACACAAAGTGCTGGAGAAACTCAGAGGGTAAGGCAGCATCCCTGGAGAATATGGATAGGTGACATTTTGGGTCAGAACCCTTCTTCA
The DNA here is from genome assembly GCF_010909765.2 of Amblyraja radiata. NCBI lineage: Eukaryota > Metazoa > Chordata > Chondrichthyes > Rajiformes > Rajidae > Amblyraja > Amblyraja radiata. The sequence continues at coordinate 28,393,374 of NC_045975.1, read as the reverse complement.
GACTTCACCTATCCATGTTCTCCCAGGCTGCTGCCTGACCATTGAGTTGCTCCAGCACTTTGTGTTTTTGTTTTGTATACCTGCATCTGCAGTTCCTTGTTTCTCCAATCGAAACAAGGGTACCAACCCAAAACATCACCTATCCATGTTCTCCAGGGATGTTATCTGATCTGTTGAGTTACTCCAACACTTTGTGTCTCTTTCTTTTGTTAACCAGGATCTGCAGTTCCTTGTGCATTTTCACCTTTGTTTTTTTCTGGCAATGCAACCAAGAACAAATACACATTAAACCTATGTAATCTATTGTAGTTCTATATTTTATATTGAAGTCTCGTGATGAGACTACGTGAAGAACCCGCCAGCCCACATGCGCGTCAATACGTCGTCGCATGGCGCGGGATTCGGAGGCATTCGAAAATGCTCTGGCAGGTAAGCTGTTTTAGTTTGGGAACGGCCCGCCGGCTCCGAAAATAGATGCTGTGGGCTCGGAGTGGCTGACGGGCGCGGCCTGTACAGCTACCGCCGTTGAGGCTCCGGAAGGGAGCAGGCGGCCGGCCTCGGAGTAAACTGGCAGGCGCTACCGGCAAAGTAAGCTCCGCCAAGGCTCCAAAGGAGCAGCCTGTTGCACCAGGCTCAGAGTAACTGGCAGGTGCGACCTGCACAGTAAGCTCCACCAAAGCTCCAAAGGAGCAGAACGCTCTGAAGGAGCAGCCTGTCCCACCGGGCACAGAGATGCTGGCAGGCACGAACTGCACAGTAATGTCCGTTTAAAGCTCCGAAAGGGAGCAATTTGGCAAGCGTGGGGCCGAAGATGTGGACAGGCACGGCCTGCAAAAGGAACTTCGCTGAAGCTCCGATAAGGAGGTCGTCCCGGGCTCGGAGACGACTGGCAGGTAAGGTCTGATTACTAACCGCCAAGAAAGCTCCGAAATGGAGCAGCCTGGCGACCCGGGCTCAGAAATACTGGCAGCATAGTCTGTCTAATACCTTCCACTGGCTCTGAAAAAGAGCAGGTTGGCGACCCGGGCACAGAGAGGCCAGCAGGGTGGCCTGCACAGCAACTGCTGAAAGTTCCGAGATGGAGCAGCTTGTTGGAACCGGGCTCAGAGACGGTGGCAGGATGGCCTGTACAGCAACCTCTATGAATGCTTCCAGAAGGAGCAGCTTGTCTACCCTGGTTCAGGGTAGACCAACTTGAAACTGGCTGTCTAAATGGATCATATTGGCCAGGGAAGCACAGCCTCAACATCTATGATTGAGGTTATCAGGCTGCCCACAAGAGTGGGGAAGGTGCATTTCATTGATAGAGGCAGTTAAACTCAGATATTTGAGGAGGCAGGGAGTTTGAGGATTCCCTCAACACATGCTAAATTCTTTCAGCTCGGCTAAAAAGAGTTGCCAGCACGCTGGAACATCATTTGGCATCCTCTCGGGAAAAATAAATAAAAAAAATAAAAATAAAATAAAAACCAAAAGCTCTGTAAGGGAGCAGTTTGGCGACCCATGTTCAGGGTAGGCCAAGGCCAAAATGGCAAAATATCCAGAAGGACAATATTGGGCAGGAAGGTACTGCCTCAACATCCATTGAGGATATCATATGTAGACCTGATTGAGAGGCTGGTCGAAGGGAATGTGTTGCGCACACTGACAACCGAGACAGGTAGTTCCAGTCAGAGGTTTGTGGCAGCAATACCTGGTTCAGGGTTGCATTATGATATCTCCCACTCTGAGGAGGGGTGTTTTGAGGATTATTCGTGAGGTGACTGTGAGGTAGTTGACAGTGAACTCGAATTCCCACATCAAGTGGATGATATGCTTCAACTCAAGTCTCATAAGGATATGCTGGCACTTGTGATTAAATTTGCCATCCTTTCGGGAATAGGAGAACTGCTAGAGAAAGAACTGGCAAGTAGCGTTGGTTATTTGACTTCTCATCAGTTGATTGAGAAGTTCATGCACGACACTGCTGGATAGTATGCTAGTCCTGATTTCTGCCAGACACTGGCCCGTAGGTTAATGCCACCATTTGGGGCTATCTGATGGGTAAACCAAAGTCCAAATGTTTCAAACTCCAGCGAGTTCAGAGAATTCTCAAAGAAGGATTACAGCATTTGCAAGGTCAGTGGAGGGAACTCAGCTGTCTGAATTGCAGTAGATGCCTTAGCACTTTCGTATAATGCACAGTGTAAACTCAAATTGTGTTAGGATGATATAGGCCTGAGATCAACCCAATATATGCTAATTTTGTGCAAGGCTAGTATGTGCAGTCTGCAAGTATCTCTTTGGAGAAGACTTGGGCTAGCAAGTAAAAGACTTGCAAGAGGAATTCAATGCTGCGTTGGTGTGGTAAAGACACCCTTTGTGGGTAAGACTCCCGTTTACCTGCATGCATATCATCCCTACCAAACGAGTGGCAGATACCGCTACACTGAGGCTGGTTGGAGCACCAGGCCTACAATATTAAAACCAAGCCAGAAGGCTTTTTATTCGCAGGTTTTAGCGCTCACCATGGAGGCAGCGCACTCCACATACTCAGTATCGTTCCCCAGCTGGCCACGATGCCTGAGCCAAGGGGACAGAGCAAAGTCTAGGGTCAGTTGACTCTATTGATCATCCGCCTAAGGCAATGTTGGGTGGTGTCAGTCTCAGGGGTTGCTGGAACTTGGTGGCACGGGGGTGATAATCACCTTTTGTCTATTATTTTATTGGCAGCCTTGGTGTTTTTTATAGCAAGTGCTTTCTTAGAAACTGCCTTGATCACATCTACAGCCATCGTCTGTCTCGTCATGGACAGCAAAGTGACAATGAGGAGGAGGCCATTGAGGTTTGCGAATATTATTCCATCAGTCGCATGAGATGTGCTGACGATATTCAAGTCAGAGATAGGTTGAGACGGTTCAACAACAGGTCGGGACAGATAACCTCCGATCTTTCCAGTTTACAAATCATAAACAGTTATAAGATTCAGTTTCTGGCTGATTAATTTTCTCCGCGGCAAGAGAAGCCAAGATTTCCATACATACGGTCTAAAGAGGAAACTATGGCTATCCAAGTTAAAACAGAGACATTTCACAAAAGGATGAGCAGGCTGCCCATGAACAAGAGGGGTATATTTCTAATATCTTCTCACGGTTGAAGAAAAGTGGAGGATGCCAAATCATTCTAGGATTTGGCTAGTCTGAACATCTGCTTGGTATAACCATTTTAAGATGGATAATTTTCATTCAGCAAAATAGCTGATTACAGAGGATTGCTTTAGGGCCTCAATCGATCTCGAAGATGCATACTTTTCCATATCAATACACGAGAGTCCAGGATATATCTCAGGCTTATCTGGCAAGGCCAGTTGTGGAAATTTTAGGCTCTACCTAAGGGGTTGACTTCAGTCCTAGGCTAGTTACAAAGATTCTAAAGTCAATGTTGCCCTACTCAGATTTAAAGGGCATTTTGTCATGGAGTTTATAGATGACATGCTTATTGTAGGGAAGACATCATGCGTCACAGAGTTAGCTGTTTCAGCAACCAAGGCGCTCCTAGAATATCAAGGGTTTGTTATTCATCCAGGAAAGTCCATACTGGAGCCGGCATTATCTATTACATATTTAGGTTTTGTCATAAACTCTGCAGATAAGACTCAGGGTATTTATCAGTAGATACCTCCTAAGTAATTCAAGACGAGGCAACATGAATTATAGTAGTGCCAAATTGGCCTACTCAACCATGGCTTACATTGTAAATAAGTCAGATGAAAGAAGCTCCTATATTTACTCGGACACGAGCGGTGGCTAGTTCAACCTATTTCTCGTGCATCTATCACTGCATGGTTGTATGGAAAGTTTTGTGAAGAGACACATGTGAGCTACTTTTAAACAGAAGTAGCAGAGGTTTGTGGTTTTCTTTCAGTTTGCATTTAAGAGAAGCGACTATGTAATAGCGCAATTAACACTGCTCGTACTGCTTTGTCATTGTATCTAGTACTATAAGTGGGACATTAAATGATTGGGTTTCACTCACTGTTGACTAAGGTTATGGAAGGTGTCTTTTATTTGAACACTATAAAGCCTAGATACAAAGTAGTGTGGAATGTGTAATCAGTATAAATTTTTATGCAGATTATCATCAGCTGTATCCCTAACATTGGAGCAGTTACTCTTAAGTTAGTCATGCTTATGACACTGATTTCAGCACGAAGAGCACAGTCTTTACACAATCTCCGTCTGGATCTCTCGGTCATATCTGACGAGAGGGTAGCATTTTATGTGAATGAACTCATAAAGCAGAGCAGGCACGGTTGGGTACAAGTTGGAGTTGACAGCATACCCACCAGATCGGAGATTGGGGGTGTTTATTATTTAAAAGGTACACTGATGTTACTAAGAACCTATGAGATGAAGGAAAAGTTTCTTCATAGTTATATAATAGTTTCACAAGAGATTGTTGGTACAGATTATTTCAAAAAGGATAGAGTGTAAGCAGCTGAAAGCGGTAGTGAATACAAATCATTTCAAGTCTCACTCTACCAGGGGGGCTGGATTGTCAGCAGCCAATAGAATGGATATTTCCCTTTGATCACTTTCTTGCAACAGCAGGAGGCTCAGATAAGCGCACTTTCAGAAGTTATACAATTTCGTTGAACATGTCTGGATGGTGGCAGATAGAATTCTGAACAGTGTTGCATGAGCTATTGTCTAACCCAAAGGCAATTGGGACTGTGGACCAATTAAGGGTGATGTACATGTATGTAAAGTTAGCATCATGTGGTTAATGGCTCATGTCTTTTCTACCATTTATGGTTTATCTGTTTAGTGTTTTCACATACAGATTGGTTTAGTGCATAATATCACAGAGCTTTGAAGGCTTCACGTAGTCTCATCACGAGACTTCGATATAAAATAGAAAGATTAAACGAGAACTTACCATTTGAAGTTTGATCTTTATTTTATGAGAAGTTGGAGTGAGAGACTGATCAATGAAGTTGAGCTTGGCGGTGGCAGTAGCGCTATACCTCGACAGTTGGCGGCATTTAACGGTGCCGCCTGGCCTGGGGAGGCATGGCTTTTAATGGTCTAAAGACATTGGTTTCGCTTTGTGGGCTTATGAGCCTGTAAGCTACTCGTGGAGGAGGCCGCATAGAGACTGTCTTTGTCTCCTCCTTTCTCCTCCTCCTTTCTCTCTCGAAAGGCACAGACCAGTGAATCCTATCTCCTCTATCAGATCATCACAGAGACACCACAACGAGTGCGCCTCAAGTCACGGCGCCCCTTTACCACGCAAGCCCAAGAGCTGCTCTGCACAACACCGGCTGATGCTTCTAAGGCCGCCTGGGTCAAGACGAGATGGAGGGACCAGTGGAAATCAGCGGAACCATCTAGGCTACACCAGTACATCAATGACCCCATGGACGTCCCTGGCCTTGACCTGCCCCGAAAGCAGTGGACAACCCTCAACCGCTTGAGGACAGGCATTGGACGCTATGGAGTAGCGATGAAGAGGTGGGGCCTCGTGGACAGCGCCTCCTGCGAGTGTGGGGACCCAACACAGACAGTGGAGCACATAGTGACCAGTTGCTCCAAACACCGGCCACCGAATGGTGAACGAGGTCTGATTGACCTGGACGATGACACGTTGGCCTGGCTCGCCTCAACGGAGCTGCAGGTCTAAAAGACACACGACAGAAGAAGAAGAAGAGTGAGAGACTACGTGCCGTCCACTCCCAACCCTGAATCTCATAAGATCATTCGGTTAGTCAAGCATTATTAATCTTTCTATAGTTTAATTTGGTGCAAGTCTGTGGTTTGGTCTGTGGTTTCATACAGTTGCTTTGCAGATTGATGCGCATGCGGGCTGGCGGTTTCTTCACGTAGTCTCTCACTCCAACCTCATAAAATAAAGATCAAACTTCAAACGGTAAGTTCTCGTTTAATCTTTCTATTAACTACACTTTATAACCTCATAAAGTATTGTGTAATTACAGACAATATGAAACAGTTGAGAGTGTCCGATATTTAAATAACAGTTTTCACTTACTGATTTTCACCTTTTATTGGATAAAATGAACCAGTCAGCAATGAGATGGTCACCACATAGTTTTCTCTGCTTGTGTCGAGCTTTGCTTTGCAACCTGCTGACCTGCCTTGCATCACCGCTCGCTGACCCTTGTACCTGCAGGACCAGCTTCAGTGTCAGTCCAAAGGTGGCTCGGTGCCGTGGTAACACTGAACCTGCACAGCACGCTGCAGTAGTTGAAGCAGTGATTGTGAAAGATGGTCAAACAGCGGAGAGGCACAGCTGAGCGCTGCTGGCAAGACCGGTCTCTTGCTGCAGTTTACTTTAGTTTGGTTTGGAGACAGGCCGTTCGGCCCACCAAGTCCACGCCATCAGGCAATCCCCGCACACTAACACTATCACACACACACACACACACACACACACACACGCACGCACGCACACACGCACACACACACACACACACCGACGAAGGACAATTTACAATTAACCTACAAACCTGTGTGCCTTTGGAGGTACACAAAATTGCTGGGGAAACTCAGCGGGTGCAGCAGCATCTATGGAGCGAAGGAAATAGGCGACGTTTCGGGCCGAAACCCTTCTTCAGATGCCTTTGGAGTGTGGGAGGAATCCGGAGCACAGGTCACGGGAGAACATACAAACTCCGTACAGACAGTACCCGTAGTCAGGATGGAACCTGGGTCTCTGATGCTGTACGACTATGGGTGGTACAGTGGCGCTGCTGGTGGAGCTGCAGCACCAGAGACCCGGGTTCGATCCTGACCTTGGATGCTGTCTGTGTGGAGTTGGTACATTCTCCCTGTGACCATGTGGGTTTCGTCTGGGTGCTCCGGCTTCCTCACATATCCCAATGACGTGCCGGTTTGTAGGTTAATTGGCCTGTAAATTGCTGCTACATGAGAACGTGGGATAAGATAGATCTAGAGTGAACGAGTATGAACTTATGAACATTCAACCTAAAAGATTATTATCTTTCACAGATGCTGCCTGACCTACTGAGTGGTTCCAGCAATTTGTATTTTTATTTGTAGTTCAGATTTCTGTCATTATTAGTTTTTTTAATTATCATTGACTGTGGTGCTCAGAAGTTTGCTCCAATGCAAACACTTTATCCCAGCCTTTCCTTCAAATGCACTTTAATGTAAAATGAAGTTCTTGCACATTTAACATGGAATGAGCATGGAATTGATGGCCAGCATAGACTGGGTGGGCTGAAACTTTTGATTTTCATGTCTAAATTAAACTAAATCTTCTGAAAACTAAGTTGTTGTCTCTCTTTCCCAGTTCGAAGGATCCTGAGACATTTCTAGTTTGTGGGGAAGCATTTACATTGATCATAATAACTTTATGCAGTTACAGTACATAATAGCAGCTCATTCCATGTTAAATGTGCACAAACTTCATTTTACATTAAAGTGCATTTGAAGGAAAGGCTGGGATAAAGTGTTTGCAATGGAGCAAACTTCTGAGCACCACAGTCAATGATAATTAAAAAAACTAATAATGACAGAAATCTGAACTACAAATAAAAATACAAATTGCTGGAACCACTCAGTAGGTCAGGCAGCATCTGTGAAAGATAATAATCTTTTAGGTTGAATGTTCATAAGTTCATATGTTATAGGAGTAGAATTGGGCCATTAGGCCCATCAAGTCTACTCCACCATTCAATCATGGCTGATCTATCTTTCTTTCTCAACCCCCTTCTCCCACCTTCTCCCCATAACCCCTGACACCCGTACTAATCAAGAATCTATCAACCTCCGCCTTAAAAATATCCAATGACTTGGCCTCCACAGCCGTGTGTGGACATAAATTCCTGAGATTCGCCACCCTCCAACTAAAGAAAGGTCCTCAACCTGAAATGCTAACTCTGTTTCACGCTTTCTCTTTCCACAGATGCTGCCTGACCTGCTGAGTGCTTCTGGCATTTTTTGTTTTTATTTTATTTTTATTCCTAAGTATTGCCACTGTAGCTTCTGTGTGCTAAAAATAAAACAGGCATGTGACTCTTTAACACCAAAGGATAGCAATTATTTGGAACAAGCTTCCAGAGAAAGTAGTTGAGGTAGGTTCTATCATAACGTTTAAAAAACAGGAAAATTAGATTGGGAGGGAATGATAGATCAGCCATGATTGAATGGCAGAGTAGACTCGATGGGCCGAATGGCCTAATTCTGTTCCTATCGCCGATGAAATTATGAACTTCTGACTTTTATATCTGTTTGAACTGCCAATGCGGGGAAGAATTGCCGGACTGGCTTCAAGAGGAGACACTGTATCAGTAACAGTGAGATTGCATCCGTATAATAATTACCCAGTGAATACAACATGCCCAGGAGACCAAATGGGCAATGAGATCTGAGCATTAACCTGGTGCCTTGGGACCGATTTGTAGTTGGGTCACATTCCCAATCTGTCAACAGGTTACGGGTACTGGAAGGATCCTCGCAGTCAGCTTCATGGTGGGTGAGTGGAGCAAGGGGTTGGGGTTCTGGAATGGATTAGTGAGAGGGGAGTGCAGTCTAGGGCAAGAGTTGTGAGAGAAAGCCAAAAACTGGCAGCGTTTCCAATGAAACATAGCTGAAAGAAATGAAACGGCAATTCCTAGGTTGGAATGCACCACAATCTCCTTCGCATGTACCACTAGACAGCAGAAGGATTGTACTCCAAGAAGTGACCACAGGTTCCACGTTCTTCAATAAACATTATGGGTCATATACACTGAGGTTTTCCTACCCTCAAGAGCGGTTCTGTTAGGACTAAAATTTGGCTTAGGGTTGGCAGGACTTTGACTGTTTCATATACTCCATGATGATATTGTCGACATTTGGCAGCTTGGAGAGTTCTTTGACCCTAAGATAGTTATACAGAGAGAGATACACATCTCTCGCTCTCTCTGTGTATGTCATCTGTGCCTGTCTGTTGCGTTATCCAGCATATATCTGACATAACCATGTACTTGCCTAATTAGTAGCTGACCTCAGAGATTCCCACCAAAGTCGCAATCGGAATATAATTTAAAAAAGTGGACTCCCCGCCTCCAGGTTTTTCTATTTCAGCTAAAATAATAACCACCATATAATGTTTTGTAAGTTCAACAAGTTTGGTTTGTTTTAATTAATTCATTCTCATGAAGAAAGGCATTAATTCATGCCTTTATCTTGATGAACTTCCTGAAATTTGCCACACAAAACCAACAATAGACCAATTAATCGTTTTCTCTCTCCAACTATTTTAGAGTTTAGTTTAGAGTCATAGTCATAGAATCTTACAGCATGGAAACAGGCCCTTCGGCCCAACTTCCCCTATCCGACCAACATGTCCCATCTCCACTAGTCCCACCTGCCTGCATTTGGCCCATATCACTCTAAACCTATCCTATCCATGTACCTGTCCAATCGTTTCTTAAACGTTGCGATAGTACCTGCCTCCGGCAGCTCGTTCCTTACATCCACCCCCCTTTGTGTGAAAAAGCTACTCCTCAGGTTGCTGCCATAGTTTAGTTTAATTTAGTTTATTGTCACCGAATAGCAACAGTGCAACAATGAATAGCTAATTTGTTGCATGCACAATAATTCCTTCGTTTCCCTGGCTTTTTTCTATCTCTCTCTCCCAAACACACAGAGACGTGTTCAATCACTGTGTTTAAAATTAATCTCATTTCAACAATCTGTATTGCATCTCCAATCAAAAAAAGTAGGCCCATTTCAGATTTTGTGGAGTAACTGAGCCTCAAAACAGAAAATCAGTCGTAGTATTAACAGCCAAATGGATGTTACATAGTAAGTGCAACCTATCCTTCCAAATAGATTAGCTTTTCATCAGAGTATTGGAAATCTCAGTTACTAAGAACAAAATCGCAGGTTCAAATTTTTCAAATGTTGTATTGGATTATATTTTGGGGGGTGGGGTGGGGGTGTAATTGATACTGTCGCCTGGTGGCAGAAGCTTGCAAATGCACACCAAGAACACCACATATTTCAGGTCCCAGAGTGTTGGAGAAACTTAGCAGGTCAGGCAAGATCTCTGCAGAACAAGGATAGGTGATGTTTCGGGTCGAGACCCTTCTCCCTGACTGAAGAAAGGTCTCAACCCAAAACGTCATCTATCCATGAGCTCCAGAGATGCTGCCTGACCTGCTGAGTTACTTCAGCACTTTGTATCCTGTTGTGACATCTGCAGTTCTTTGTTTCTAAATATTTCTGTTCTTATTTCATGGTTTAATGGTACTTTATTGTCACGTGTACCTACGCACAGTGCCATTTTTTTAATACTGTTCAGTGACAGTCTACTGTATATTGGACACAACCACACTAGGTCTAAAAGTAGATACAAGGAACTGCAGATGCTGGTCTACCAAGAAAAGACACTAAATTGATTATCAACCTCACATTGATGATTATTGTCCCATCCATTGGCTGCACACATTGGATAAGGGAGGGTATATCTGAATGCAATTTAATAGACTTCTGCAAAGCCGCCAGCATAATCTAGGACCAGTCTCACATCGGTCGCACCCTCTTCTCTCTTAGTTGGTCAGAGGATGGTTTAGTTGCCTGATAACAGCTGTGAAGAAACTGTCCCTGAATCTGGGGAGTGCGTGTTCACACTTCTGTACCTCTTGATGAGAGGAAATGTTTAATCTCCCTCAAGGTGCAGTTGTTCTGCAGTGAGGACAGTTCCAGCGAGGGGAACGCCATATCTTGGAGAGGTGTGCATGAACCTTACACACAGTGGAAGAGGCATTGTCGGACGTGTTCAACAGTTTTAGTTTCAGTTTGAGTTTAGTTTATTGTCATGTTTACCGAGGTACAGTGAAACGGTTTTGTTGCGTGCTAACCAGTCAGTGGAAAGGCAATATATGATTCCAATCAAGACATCCACAGTGCACAGGTACAGGGAAAAAGGTCATAACGTTTGGTGCAAGTAAAACTCCAGTAAAGTCAGAGTAAAGATTGTCCAAGAGCCTCCAATGAGGTAGACGATAGCTCAGGACAGAGATGAATGGAAAAGGCTGGCTACTGTTTCCCTGACTCACTTGCCACAGCAGCTGAGCCTGAGCCCACGTACAAGTTAAGCCATGCACGTGTCAGGAACATAGTTGAAAATGTAAATGCTTATTGGTCTCAAGAGCAGGTCAGAGGCAAAGAACCCTGCACAGGGTAACAGAGGGAAGTCAGGACCTCTGCCCGAAACACAGCTTCATGTCAATGTCTCCGGTCTGCAGATGTAAACGTCCATGGGTGGAGGTCACCATAACACATGTGGAGGCTTCTTCATCCACCCTGCTGTGGTCCTCACCTCTGACTGCAGTACAAATGAAAACAGAACTTGTGGGAGTACTCAGCTGGTCAGGCAGCATTTGGAAAGAGAGAGGGAGAGGGAGAGGGAGAGAGAGAGAGAGAGGGA